>NC_090753.1:39711093-39721093 GCF_036898095.1 Palaemon carinicauda | reverse complement strand
AACTGAGTTAAACATCTCCATCACTGGAGGAAGCTGTGTTGGTCCACATGACCAATTCTGGTGAAGTTTTGATATCAACTGAACAAATTACTGATATCCCAAATATCGTACACTTGCTTTAATTTGGCTAAGTGACGGAATCGGAAGACACCTGCATCCGGTGACGTCACAAACTTTCACACGAAGAGACAATGTGTTGACACTAAGAAAGAATGACAACTTAGCATCTTACATCCTGTACACAATTTGAGTTGACCATAGCAAATCTAACGGTCAGCTCTTCCAACCAACATGACATATTACGTCATTTGTTTTAAACATGTAATATTACTATTCTAATCATTACATAAGCTCGGCCAGCTATCTCAATTTTTTTTTACAAAAATTTAACAACAAGCCGAAACATGGTTATTAGGTGTGACTGGACATACGTATCATTCATTGCTCAAAACTAGCTATATCCAACTGAGGACGAATGTCCAAATAGGCACATCAAAATTAATAACAATAATGCATACAAAAAAGATATTACCAAAGCAAAAAGAAAAATGCATGATAAAACCAAGATCATATATATGGTACATTGCTAGCAAATGATTACATGGTACCAAAAAACAAAACAAATTCTGACTTACAAATGATTCGGTAACTTGATAAAGAATAATTGTTACCTTTGTCAGAAACAAGATACTCAATTTTTAGTGCACAAATACAAATTCCTGGTACGTACACGTACCACGGTTTCGTACATATATATATATATATATTTATATATAGGGCTGATACATTTTATTAGATGCCCATAGATTCTGTTATATATCTTATATATATTTTTTTTTTTTTTTTTTCTCTTTTCTTTTTTAACATTCCGGCTTATATATTTTTATTAGATGCCGAGAGAAAAAAATGATTTATATCCTTTTTTATTTTATTTATTTTTTTAAATGTTTTTTTTTTAAAATGTATTTTTAACAATGCAAATGTAGAGAATTTCTTTAATTACATATTACTAGCGTACTAATCAGCTTTTCATACAAACATCATCCTGACAAATTACTCCCTTAGCGAATGAGGTGGCCACTCATACAGCTTTGAACTGGATCAGGTAAGGGGTATTGTCAGGGCTATTCAACTCGTTCCTTTGTAGCTGCTTGCTGTGCCGTAACCTACGCCAAACAAGGATGTTCACGGCGATAAAAATTAACGCCGTTACAAATAAACCTGCTAGTAATATAGGGTGAAGAATCTCTTTGTAAGTCGGCGACAGGTGGTCCTTTTCGGTAAGTTTCATTAAGCGTTTCGCCACACTTCCTTTATAGGGGAGAGGAAGTGCGGGCGTTGTAGAGGTCCACGTGAAGTTCGCGAAGTAAGCTCGTTCTCTGATGATTGTCCGTAGGCCAGTCACCATGGAATTCGGGGAAGTCCCGATACAGCCATCTGCTGCGACGAAGATGTGGTTGAAGGATGTGGATCCGTCAGGGCATGATACATTGAAGCCGTCCTTGTCGTATCGTATCCACGAGCCATTATTTAGTCTGCAATTGAATTCTTTATTGTCAAAGGGATAAAGCTTATCCAGACAATTTTCACTTGTATGGGAGAGAGCACCGTCTAGCACTATACCTAACTCGCATGAATCCATCAAGTTTTTACGGAATTCAAATGAGTCAGCTGTACATATTTTTCTATACATTGCGTCTGAACAGTGAGTTAATTGATTTAAGTCTTTAATGACCGTATATGTTTCCTTGTCTGGGGAAATCAATACGTGTCCTGTCAAACTGGATATTACTGGATTTGAGTGATTCGTCATGAAAGTCGGAAATGGTGATATCCTGTAAGATTGCCAGGCATCAGAAGAATCAAAGGGAATTGTAATCCTAACCTTGTTATTATCTACGTTTACTGTAATTAGGCTGTAATAAAATTCTAACCTATGTTCGTCTAACAAAGGAACATAGCCTAGTTTATCCCTAGTGTTCTCCAGAACTAATTTTAAGTAACGTATAGGCAACAAATGGGGCGACAATACACCTTTAGTTGCTAACGTGATAGCTTCTACATAATCCTTGGATTTCTCAATGAAATGTGCAATTCTGTTATGTATGTGATCTATCTTTGAATCATAATACGTTAATGTTGCTAACAAATCCTGTACTTCCATAATTTGAACGATATTATCTGAATGTTCATTTAACAAATCCATAATTTTATTGATTGAAGCTAACTGATCCCTTAGTTCTGACATAATCAATTCATCTTTATGAGTCAAGAACTCAATTTTCTTATTTTGATTACTAATTTTAAGACGATTGGAAAGTCCTAAACCTAAACTTGCAACAGACCCAAAGATGCTTAATGCAGCATAAATGAACGGATTCCGTCTTTCTTTTTGTTCGTGTCCTACAGTCCACATCAAAAGGTCATAAGCCAAAGATCCTGTCTCTCCAGTCTTATTTTTCAAGTCATCAGATAGCATCTCTGCAACTTTTAATGTTGATCCAAGCAAACTCTTAGTAGTCAAATGAAAATGTCTCCTATGCAACTCATCCAATGATGCAGAAAACCTTGAAATGGCGGTTCTTAAGCTAGTGACATCATTCTCTTGAAGAAAAATTGCTTGCATATGCACTTCGACAATTACGTTGGTTGATGTAATAAAAATGTCTTCTTGTCTTTCAACTATATTGCCATATTTAAAATATATATTCTTAGTCTTAGAACTCATCCCATACGAAAAAAATGTCTGAGCGAACAATATCACTCCCAACAACAAAAAATTCATCTTGGAAACCTGTAACGAGAAAAAATATATGTAATTACTCCTGTATTAAAAAGAAAACTTTTTAGTTACAAAAATTAAAATTTTTCCTCACTTCTTTTTAATTTCTTATGTGAGACAATGGTACTATTCTCTCATCCGTGGGTTGGGCTACGTTTTGAATTTTAAACCTATTGGCCGTTAATGTTTCCAAAATGTTAAATGGGCCTTCAAACTTAGGTGTTAGTTTATAGTTGAGCCCTTTTCTGACATTGATTTGAATATAGATGTTATCACCCACGGTATATGTTTTAGTTGGTTTCGCTATTTTATCATGATTCCTTTTCATTATGATTTGTGATTCTTCTAAATTCTTTCGAAGGATATCATATCGACTTATACTTGCATTTATACATTCTTGTAAAGGATTTGATAGATTAGTTGTAGGCGTTAATACATGGAAAGGTGTTCTAACTGGGGTACCATACAATGCTTCATGCGGTGACATTTTAATTGATATATGATATGAATGATTCAGAGTACTCAGTGCCGCCGGTATTGCAATATCCCAGTTGGGGTCTGATCCCCCTAGTGTTACCCTTAATATATTTAATATCTTCCTATTTGCTCTTTCCACTAGCCCATTCGACTCTGGGTGATATATCATGGTATTAACCTTCTTTATGTTGAGGAATTCACACAATGAGATAAGAAAGTGATTATTAAATTCACCACCCGAGTCTGAGATTATCATGTGCGGAATTCCATGTTTACAAATGTAACACTCGTAAAACTTCCTAGCGCATTCAATCGCAGTTTTAGTTTTAAGCGCTATTAGTTCTGTATATCGAGTTAAAGCATCTATAATTACTAAGAGGTGCTTATTCCCTCTGTCTGACTCGTAAAATCCTGTTAACAAATCTAAATGTATTCTTTCAAAGGGTTGATTGGGAACAGGATAAGCTCCTAAGCTAACAGGTGTTTTCGTATGCCCTTTGTTTTCCTGACATGTGCGACAATTAGCTATGTGTCTTTTTATATCTGTAAGCATTGTATGCCAATAAAACAATGATTTGGCTTTCTGTGACATTAATGAGAACCCAGGGTGTCCATGTAATGGATTTGAATGCAACCAATTCAGGACAGTGGAAACAAGTGAGTTTGGTACTACTACCTGGTCGTTAGTTACATGTGGTGTATTGCGGGTTTTCCTTGTCACAGTCCTACACAGAATATTATCTTTGATTACATAATTCTGCTGCTTATACTTTATATATTCTTTTTCTTTATGATTGCCTTTCAAAGCATTTATAATTGTTTCTATTTTCTGATCTTTTCTTTGCTCAGTCTGTAACAATTCAGCACTCCAGCCTAAATCTTCTTGTTCAGATATTGTTTTTACAATAGGCATGGATGTTGATATATCTATTAATTCAGCTAAAGACTCCGTACAAGATGACACGGGGTTGCGTGATAATGCATCCGCAATGATATTTGCTTTCCCAGGTAAATACCCGATTCTTGCGCCAAAATCTTGAATGATTAAATGCCACCGAGTTCGTTTAGGGCTGTGATTGAAGCCTTTAAAGAACTCTGTTAGTGGTTTATGGTCAGTAAGAACCTTAACGGGATAACCGTAAATTATGAACTTAAAATGCACTAGCGAATTAACAATAGCTAGTCCTTCCTTGTCTATTACTGCATACTTACTTTCGGAAGTTCTCAATTTTCGAGAATAGAAAGCTATCGGGAAAAACTGTTTATCATATTGGTGAAGCAATACCCCTCCTACTCCTAAGTCTGAGGCGTCTGTTGCAATGAAGAATTCCTTACCGAAGTCAGGAAATTTTAAGATAGGAGAACTACACAGTTCATCTTTCAAGGTATTAAACGCCTGTTGATGATGCTCAGACCATATGAAATCTACGCCCTTCTTCGTAAGATCAGTTAAAGGAGCGGCTATTATTGAATAGTTGCGTATAAAACGCCTGTAATATCCACTACAACCCAGAAATTGCTGTATTCCCTTGACATTAGTAGGTATGGGAAAATTACGTATAGCCGACACCTTATCATGGACTACTTTAAGACCTTGGCTTGACACCATGAAACCCAAATATATCAATTCTGTTTTGAAAAATTCACACTTACTAATCTTTACCCTTAAGTTATGTTGTCTTAATCTCTGTAGTACTAGTTCTAACTTACGTAGATGTTCCTCTAAGGTGTTGGAAAAGATTACAAGATCATCCATATAGGCATGCAATATATCCCCTAACAAGTCTCCAAACACTATGTTAATCATTCTTGTAAATGTTATAGGAGCACAACGTAAACCAAAAGGCATCCGTAAAAATTCATAATGTCCCCTGGCTGTGCTGAAGGCTGTGTATGGGATACTATCTTCTTCTAATGATATCTGGTGAAAGCCTTTAAGTAAGTCCAAACTGGTAAAATATTTATTCTGACCTAACAAAGACAAAATATCGTCAGTACATGGCACTGGGAATCGATCAGGGATCGTTTCCTCGTTTAGACGACGAAAGTCGACGCAGATACGCCATGTTCGATCTTTTTTCGGTACAACTATTAAAGGAAAATTATAAGGGCTATTTGATTTTCTAATGACTCCTTCCTCTAACATTTTACCTACTTCATCATTTATTTCATTCTGGAATTTCATAGGGAGTCTGTACGAGGGTACATATATAATTTTCTGTTTGTCTTTTAACCTTATTTGATGCTCGATCACATCTGTTTTTCCTAAGGATCCATCCGTAGTGGAAAAGACATCTGTATATTTATTTAAAAGTTCAAAAATTTTCTGCTGAATTTCTTCGTCTTGAATGTCCTTACTGATTTTATTTTTAATAGATCGTAAAAGGGATTCATCCGCAACTGATTGAGAGTGATTGATTTCAGCAACGGTAAGAATACGATGTTTATAAACTTCTTCATCCAAGATATGTTGATTTTTGTGAATTACTAAAGTGTTATTTAAATGATTACAGACTTCGATATTACATTGCTGATGTGAGCCTACTGTATAAATAGCTTGTGTGACAGACAATCCGTTGGTTTTCAAAGTATCGGAAAGGATTAATATTTCAGATCCCAGTAGTGTTTTCTTTATTTGCACTATTAAATTCGAAGGTATGTTTGGTTCGATATATTGCGTGCAAGATGATATTACGGGTGAACGAGAATTCTGCTGGGTCGCGTATATTATTTCTTTATTAGTGAGACAAGTTATTGGTTCTTCAACGTACGTTACGGTTACATTTGTCGTCTCCTTTTTATCCAAAACTGACTTTAAAGTATTAGAAGACTTATAGAATTTCCCTTTGATATACACGCCGTGCTTTGCAGGAGCTAAGATAATGTTTTGATTTCCCATAGATGGGTATCCTATAATTACAGCTGGATACATATTAATGTTTATTACAACAACAAATGTATCGGCAAACGTGCGATTACCGACTCTGAACTGAATATGAGTTATGCCTATGACGTTTAATTCATTATTTCCTATACCTGAAAGTCTGATTCCTGATTTTACAATCGGAAAGTTCGAAAACAACAAATGATGCGTCTTCAAATCCATAATATTACGTGGACTACTAGAGTCAAAAAATAACGTAAAGGATTTGTGTTCTAAATTTACAGCATATAAGGTTGGCCGTAACTCATTTTGGCTTATTATTGTATGAATTCGTTGCAAATCTACGGGAGCATGCACTGTTTTACTTAATTCGGCCGTGTGTTTCATAGGAAAATCTATTGTCTCACAATTATCTGATAAAACATTAAATTGATTATTCAATACTATTGATGTTGACATAAATGACCTTGACCCAACATCACTCTCTTCCCCTCTAGAGTTAACTATGTGGTATTTGCTTTGCTCTGCACATTCTGAAAATTAGGCTGACTTTGCGAGGTCTGGTTTGACGGCCCAGGCTCAGCGATATTTGAAGAAGTGTTTGTTTGTTTCGGACTCTGAACTGCATTGACATTTTGTTGTTTCTTCTTATTGTTAAAATGAGGATTTTTCTTTTTATTTCCATATGGAACTGACTGTGGAATTGACTGTGTATTTCTAGGATATTGTTGTGTCTTACGCGCGTAACATTGACTATAAGAATGTGATCCTGTGTTGTGAACTGAACAAAATTTCGTTCTACAGTCTGCGCTTATGTGACCTTGACGTTTGCAGTTGTAACACGTCACTCCCGCTACTGGATTATTAATTACGTTCACTGTTTGTGGTTTTGTTTCATTCTTAGCAAAAACTTGAGTTAACACGGGATCGAGATCTGGACACTTGGACATGTGCTTCTTTATCTGTTTATAGACATCCAATTCCGTACTTGCAGGCATTAACTTCTTATCAAAGCACCGCACTAAAGCTTCAGGCAACATAAGTGTCATGCAAGTTAAATACATTAATCGTAAAAAATCTTTCACGGAGATATTATCGTTAGTAACCCAAGTGGAATTACCTAAAATGTCCTGATATTCGTTAAGCCTATCAGCTATGAGAGCTGCTCTCTCAACAACATTAAGCCGATTCATAGTGGCTTGATTAAGTGTATTTCGTAACGTTAACACTACATCCAAAGCTTCCTCACCCCCATAGATCGCGCGTAACCTAACTTTGAAATCATCCCAAGTAACTGCTTCCTGAAATGAAACACCTCTTAAATACGCACTCGCATCCCCCTTAGAAAAATCTATAAAACTTTTAGCTTCTTGTAATTGTACAAAAGGATCTACGATTTGTTTGGCATTTAAATGGGCATCAACGGATGAAATCCATGACTCCACATTTTGTGGCAAGAACCCGTTGACACGGCCTTGAAAAGGAAGGATTGCTGACCTGGCATTTACAAGCGTCTCAATTGGAGGAGGATTAGCCTGGCCTACACCACTAGGTCCAGGGGTAGGGCTGACAGGAGGAGCCATGACTGCTGTATTCTTTTTTTTTCTATCTCTTTGACCCCTTTCAATCCTATCAAAATATCTATATGAGTACAGACGCCCACTGCGTAAACGCATATGTATAATAAAATTCCCCCAACAATGTTACTAATCCCAATACATTTCCCCCCAAGAGTTTATGAAAGAAAAAGGAATTAGCACAAAGAAAGAAAAATTCTAAATGAGAATTCGGAGTTTCTTATAACAAAGTTTAGGAATTCACTCACCCCAGTAATAATTGACTAACGACTTGTGATAACTACACTTCACTGCACAAACTGAAATGAATACAAAATCTCTGTACTTAGCTTATATATGAAGTCGAGTCGTCCCTCTCTCTCTCTCTCTTGATGTTTTGTTAGCGATGTCTCGTTCTAGTTTCTTGTAGAATGTAGGTCTTCCTGGATATGTTTTGCAATAGTTGAATGCCAGTCCTTGGGTTTCCTAGGATGTTGATTGAAGATTCTATTTGTATACTAACATATGTTGGTGTTAGCATTTTCGTTGGACTTAGTCAAAATTGTAGATTCTTGTAGATAGTTTTATTTTGAAGTCTTGAAGATCATTCTCTGGTTTCACAGCTTTTATGTTGAAGTCTTGAAGATATATCTCTGGTTTTACAGCTATTTATTTTGAAGTCTTGAAGATATTTCTCTAATTCTTAGAGTTTAACCGCTGTCTTTGAGTTTAATCGCTGCCACCATTTATTGGTGTGCTACTGTCTTAAGCACACATTTGAGTATGAGTTGTTTTCAAATGTATTTGAATGGTTTACTAAACACATTTTAGTAGTTTTTAAGTTTTATTGTGAATAACAACTGAGTTAAACATCTCCATCACTGGAGGAAGCTGTGTTGGTCCACATGACCAATTCTGGTGAAGTTTTGATATCAACTGAACAAATTACTGATATCCCAAATATCGTACACTTGCTTTAATTTGGCTAAGTGACGGAATCGGAAGACACCTGCATCCGGTGACGTCACAAACTTTCACACGAAGAGACAATGTGTTGACACTAAGAAAGAATGACAACTTAGCATCTTACATCCTGTACACAATTTGAGTTGACCATAGCAAATCTCACGGTCAGCTCTTCCAACCAACATGACATATTACGTCATTTGTTTTAAACATGTAATATTAATATTCTAATCATTACACATATAGTTATATTTATATATGTATATATATACATATATATATATATATATATATATATATATATATATATATATATATATATATATATATATATATATATATATATATATATATATATATATATATATATATATAGCCAAACAATTGTTATATATTATATATAGGAGAAAGAAATAATCAAATATATTATACAAATTTTCAGGAGAGAGACTGGTATGTTTAAAAATATTACTTGCATTCGAACACCTGAAGTTAACATAACAGTAAAAATTAAAAGTTAATTTCCCCTAGAATCAACGGCTGCAAGTTGTTTTCATAAAAAAAAAAAAAAAGATTATAAATAGCAAAACAATTGTAGAAAAAAAAAGGTACAAGCGCAAGGGTTTCCAGAACCAACTCACACCTTATCAAAAGAAACACTTCTTGACGTAATGACGGGATTCAAGGCAACTAGGATATACAGAACAAGGAACAGTGGCATGTTATTACATAAAAGCAGAACATCAAGCAAGGTAGTAGGTTGCCCATGGCACCAGCCACCAGTTGAGATACTACCGCCAGAGTTATTGGGTCTTTTGACTGGCACAGATAGTACTACATTGGACCCTTCTCTCTGGTTCACTTTCCCTTTAGCTACGCACACACTGCATAGTCTGGCCTATTCATTCCAGCTTTCTCCCGGACATGAGAATTTCTCTCTCTCTCTCTCTCTCTCTCTCTCTCTCTCTCTCTCTCTCTCTCTCTCTCTCTCTATGACATACTTCATTTCTTTTCATTCACCAATTGGTAAGAGGTCAAAGTCACCCCCCCCCTCTCTCTCTCTCTCTCTCTCTCTCTCTCTCTCTCTCTCTCTCTCTCTCTCTCTCTCTCTCTCTCTTTATTGTGCATCTCTTTGGCACCAGAGATACCTCAGAATATTCTCTCATCCTTGATGACTTTTGTATCTCATATCTTCTTATACAGAGCAATAGATGTCACTTTCTGTGTCTTTATCTTGAAAGAATCTGGATAAGATCGGGTAGCTGGTGCCTTGGCCAACCTTGTAAAATGATATTTCATATCTTCATAGTGTGGTGAGTTAGAATTCAAATATTA
>NC_090753.1:39701093-39706093 GCF_036898095.1 Palaemon carinicauda | reverse complement strand
ACAGCCACTTCACCACCTTAAACATCTCCATCAATGCCTCCACTCCTGACGAAGTGGACAGGTATTCAACATTGAATGTGGTAGAACAGAGACACTCACCGTGTGCCAGGCCAGAGCGGTGACAAAACCATCCACAACCCACCACTTGCTCACGCCCCAACCAACAACCTCTACAACAACTTGTTGACACCCATCACCAGTAGTTATGCTACTACCTCTCCAGATCTCGAGCTGCTGCGAAGAGATATTTGAACAGTTGTCATTGGCCAAAAATGTGTATGTAGGTCATTATTTTTGGTGGTTGCCTCCTCTGTCACTAAATTTTTCTTTTCGCCTGATGCAGGTATGTGTGTGCGATTTCTGGTACACACGGATGCTTGCTTTTATCTAGTGCAAGGCCACTTGCTAGGACAAGATGTTGTCTGTCTAAATCTGCTTACATCTACCAAATATCTGCCAACAGACCTGTGATCCCATCCCATGGATACACAGACCTTACATTATCCTTTGGAAGTATCAAATATCACAGGAAGTTTCTCATTGCAGACGTCAAATTGACAATCCCCGGAGCAGATTTCCTATCACTTTCCCAACTCCTAGTCGATGTTGCTCACTAACGGGTAATCAACTTTTTCTTGTCAACACCTCTACAAGCAGCCATCTTCGACATTGGTCGCCACCTCAGCGCACCATGGATACCTACTCCCACCTCCTTACATCATACCCGAAAGTTTTCCATCTAAAACGCTATGTTGTAGTTGGTTGTGCACGATGGTTAGGTGACAGAGGTGCTCCTCTTTGGAGAACGAAAACACAAGTATCTCATCCATGTAACGTACACATAAGAAGAGGTCCCCTAGGATGCCATCTATGAGGCATTGAAAAGTGGCCCCAGTATTGCAAAGGCCAAAACAAGAGTAATTAAAGGGTATATACCGATGGGGGTTGATGATGGTGGTTTTGGAGAAGTCCACTGTATTCATGGGCACCTGATAATACCCTTTCAGGAGGCTGAGTGTGGACTAAACATTAGCTTGTGCAAATAGGTCATGTCAGTGATGTTTCGGAGGTAGTAGTGATCTGAAACTGTCTGCATATTCAAACGCCTATAATCCCCACCTGGAATCAGGGAGCTATCTTTCTTCAAGATGATGTGTAAGGGTGAAGACCATGAGTTTGAGGCCGTTTGGCAAATTCTCATTGCTTCCATTTCAGTGAATGTTTTGCCAAATGATCCAGTGCCTGATGACTGAATCTGGCCGCCACTGGGGGCCCATATACTTGTTATGGTGAGAAATACCATGCTTGCCAGGAAGCACGGGCATATGGAAAAGTTCTGGGTACGAAGTGAGTAGGTGGGCGTAGGCATCCGTCAGTGCCCTGATATGGAGAGTAAGGTTGGAGGTGGCGGGCTGAAAAAGTGTCGACAAGTACGAGGCTGAGTTGACTGACTGTCGATGAGCATCTGTAACCAGAAGGTTGAGATAGGAGGACTGGCCATGTGACATTAGCGATGAAAAACTTCCATTGGTACATGGCGCTTTCAAAACGATAATGTGAGGGTCACGAACCTGTGGGTGGGGATCACATATACATTGTCAGCTACCAGCAGACGTTGGCAGCCTTAAACACCCGTGTCTACCTAAAATCACATGCCCGGACCTGCATCATGTAAGAAGAAAAGATTAGTAACAGGGTTAGGCCACCTCTACAAGCCATGACCTACTTACACGTGTTTTGGCCACTGACAAACGTTCACACGTATCTTGGCATCAGCCTCGAATGTAGAGTAAGTGCAGCATAACTGCAGCCGATGGGCATCAATAAGTGGTTGTAAACCTTGTTGGTTTGGCCGTGAGTGAGTGATGGAATATATGTGAAGTGAGCAGCTTTGTGGCCGTTCACATGTTGAATTTTTGTCCTTTTCATCAAGAGTGGAGGTGTTGATGGAGGTCTTGAAGGTGGTGAAATGGTTGCCTATAAGGGCGTCGACTTAGGTCATTAGGTGCTTCATGGGCAAGGTATTGATATCCGGGATGGCAGCACATACAGATTCGAGTAGGCATCGTATGCAAACGTCAAAAAGTATGTTCATCTGCGGTAGGTTACAGGCGAGTGATACAGGTCATTACCCTGAATGTGAGCGAAGCATTTCGGTCCGCCAACGGTTGTTGAGAGATCTTAAAAAGTTTGCCTATGCTAGCGGCTTACAATAGTGAGTACTGCTCCATGAGGTATGTTTAGAGGGTGTTGTATGCTCTTGGGGTATCCCCTTGGTCGCAAAGACAATCTGAGATTTCTAAGAAAGTTTCCTCGGTGATCACCGTGAGAACATAGACTGTTTTGGTGCTTGATCAAGTCACGCACTTAATACAAAACTTGATCTCTGCTCGCTGAAGCCAGACGATTGCCTCTGTACTGACAAAGTGCAGTAGTTTCATGTTGGGGGCACTGATAGGAGATTCAGGGTTAGAGGGGGCCATAATCGAACAGTAAGACAGCAGTGAGGGGGTCATAAATGTGCAGGGGTCCGTTAGGTGATAACTAAGAGGCAATGTGAATGCAACTAAACTTCATAAAACAATCATCAAGTTTATATACAAGGACTTACGAGTAAGAAATTCACATAAATTCAAACAAAATAAAACATGAGCTAACATGCTTAAACAGGTTGCTTTATTCACGGTGCAGGGAAGAGCGTGTGACGATACAAAAGCAGAACCATTACAGTGTACAAGCCTGAACGAAACATGTGCAGTACAACCTAAGGCATTTTGGCTCTACCAATATGATGAAATTACTAGATTTTTGTATACCTCCACTGTGATGAAGATATACTGTGGCCATATGACTTGAAACAAGTCACCTACAAGATAGTACAATGATATCGCATAAAAATTTATGATAGTCATAATCCTCATAAAAAGGCCATTAATCTCACTGTATAATACTATTATATGCATCTTCATATTTTCTGTACAATGCTTGGGACACTACTGGCTCTCTTTAGTCTTTTTTTTTTTATCTTTTTACAGATTGCAGGGGCACTTGCAAACTTTGAGCCCTTAGGCATTGGGTTACGGTTTTATGTTGTTGGTGATTTAATTTGTAGGAGAGTCTGAAACTTTCATTTGTAGTTTTTTTGGGGGGACAGGATGTGGGTTAAGGATATTAAGAAATTTTGCTTTGCTTATTTTAGATGTACCTCTGCCTCTTTTGGTCAATGGAAAAGGAAGAAGGGGCCTGAGGGGCGGAGGCGTCCTCCCTAAGAGAGCCCACACCCGTCATTTATTTGAAGAGAAAGAGGTACAGCAGTAAGTCCCGATGAGTAGAAGAGCACGGAAAGGAGTTGGCAAAGGTTTAATTAGAGATATTGGCATAGATGAAATAAAACATTTCTTTAGTAGCTTGAGCTTAAGTTTTTAGGATGAGCAATAATATAAAGTTTCAGCTGAGTAGGAGAGAGCTGAAAAGAGAAATCTATTAGCAGATTTGAGTAATAGAGAAAGGGTGGAATAAACATTCCTGTACCTGGAAATATTAGACCAAAAAAACAGAATCTAATTATTAGTTATAGTCATTGAGACGTACAGTATATGTACTTCCTTACTTGATGTTTAGTTGGGAGGGATTTCTTGACTTCAATAAAGAGAGAAAAGAAACTGCAAGGGGGAGGAGAGCTAAAATGAGATTGACCAGGGTTAGTTAGGTTTTGAGCTAGTGCTGGTACTACGTTATCTTGGGGGGGGGGGGGTGTTAGCAGCAGAGAAAGGCTGAGAATATATCAACATTAGTAACGATGTGTTTTACAATGGCAGTAGCGGTTACAGGAATGTTGGGGTTGAAATCCTGTCTAGGTAGGCTTATTTCTTGACGATACAATAGGTAGTGTTGCAGAGGTTCGTCAGTTAGTTACTGACAGTTGTTGTACGGTCTTTCAGGTCTCAGTGATGATTTGCTAGTTGCACAGATATCCCAGTCGCAGTGTACAAATAATGCCAGCAACTTTTTGAGGTATTTTTCTTGTAACTGGATATGGTATTAAGTTTGTTGCTTCGATGTACCATTTGGCTAATCCGGATCCATCAAGGAAGGCTCAACCGACTTTGCTAGTCTTTTGCATGTTGCAAAAGTCTGTCATTCGATTCTTGATGGTTTTCAGTGAAGGTTGAAGTGTGATACTGATTGTCTGGCACATTAGGGTATATTTGGCTTGGTAATCACCTCGTCATTGCCAGTGATTCCTGTGTGACTTGGAAACCAATTTAGGGTTATTTGCCGGGTGTTGCTTTGGTACTGTATTGTTGCTGAGAGCCAGAATGGCTCCTCTCAGATCTGTATGGATGGCTGTGTTTCCTCCATGTAGATTGGCTGAGTGTTTTAGGGCTTTTGCAATCTTGCAATCACTAGCTCGGTTTGTAGCGTGGACGCATAGTTTGGAAACCTCCTCCAGTTTTTCTCTGTAGCCTGGTGGAGAAATGACTGCAGCTGCTGCTGCAGGAATGTCACAATCAAGTGATCCATTCGTATATTAGATGTTGGGGGCTGAGGGGCTGCTGAATGCATTTTTGCCTGCTTCTCTGAGTTGTCCTGGTGTCCAAAGAGCTTTGCTTTCTGCTGGAAGGATGGTGAAGTTGTACTGGATGGGTCCGGAGACCAAGGAGCAGGAGTGATGTAGCCATTATGCTTTTGTTGCCACTTTGTCTTGTAGGGTTAAGTTTGCATTTGCATTCTTCTATGTGTATCCAGCAGTCTCTTTGCATGGATATTCAGCGGATCAATCTCCTCCACCAGAGGGAAATGTCTTTTTAAGTCTGTTATTCAGAGGGCAGTCTCTGTCTCCTTTGATTGACTTGAATATGATACTACAGTCTATGATATTTATCCTGGCTGAAAGGGAAATTAGGTTAGTTTCAGCTCTTAAACTGCAGAGTCTGATACACATTGGAGAGCTGCTGATTAGTCTCATGGCATTGTTTTGTACCACTTCTAAGGATGGT
>NC_090753.1:39693593-39696093 GCF_036898095.1 Palaemon carinicauda | reverse complement strand
TACTAATCAAACATTGAAATCATCGAGGGACAAACCATTTTTGTGACGAAAAAAAGTTATTTCTCTTCGAAATTCGAAATAAAGACCGTTTTTTTTTTTTTTTTTTTTTTTTCATGACATCCTTTGCTATCCTACAGAATCCCTTCAAGTATATAATGCTTTCGGAAGAACCAAATTTAGCTCATAGACAGATTAAATCCTTTTTGTCTCTGAGTCTTCTCTCTCCCCTCCATCGACATTCTACTGTCCACGACCCCTCCAACACAAACGAATTGTTTCAACCGACATTTTTCGCCCCAACTTCCTTCCACTCTGATTTTTTTTCTAGTGACTTTTTGACGTAGGTGTTTTCGACCTTATGCAGAATACGGTTCTGGTATTAGTTGTTTATTGTAAATTTTATTTTATGGCTTTTTTTATAGTGAGAGAGAGAGAGAGAGAGAGAGAGAGAGAGAGAGAGAGAGAGAGAGAGAGAGAGAGAGAGAGAGAGAGATTCCAGTATGAACTAGATATGAAGTAATTGCATATAGATATAGTAAGTCATGAATTTTTCAGAATGCCTATTATTGTATTATTAATTACCAAAACAATACATACTCATTTCGATAATGGAATAATCAGCGTTTGATATATATATATATATATATATATATATATATATATATATATATATATATATATATATATATATATATGATAACAATTGACTGAACAAAATTACTACTACGACTATTGTGTCATACCAAAGAAATTCTATTATTACTTATTATTTCATCACTACGTTAAAGAATATCGTCATTATGTTTTATTTGAAAATATAAGTACTTTATAAATGTCTTTTTCGTAGTTTGGAAAATTATATGTCCTATTTTATGCATCATGAGTTTATTGTTCATTGATGAAATAATTTATTGACAAATTAATGTTAACCTCAATTTAGTCTTCTCCCCTCTGTAATAGAACCATAAAAGAAGGCCTTAAAGTAAAGTAAAGTAAGTATCCAGTTAATCAATACTCTGTCAGCTTCAGTTACAACTGCCAACTTATTTCACGTCAAAGCTCTAGAAAAAAAAAATGGTTAATTTAAATTACTTAGTCTCGGAAAGGGCTCGATTAAATCTTCTCTAAATAATTACTTTACATTAGGTTAAATCCAGCCAGAGGCCGGGGTTTCCCTCCCGTATTTTTCGCAATGCTTTATGAGCAAAATAGGTTAAAAAGTAAATCTAATAAGCATTAAGTATTACAAAGAAAAACAGGAAATAGTTTATTCTGTATTTTGTAGTTGTGTAGATTTAAAGGAACATTGTCTATACTACAAGTGATACAAAAGTCAATCTAATTTCTATTTTACATTGCTAAGATAAAAGAGAAAACTAATTATTTTCTTTTTCGAAAGTATGTAGCTTTAAAAGAATATTGATTCATACTACACGTCTCATAAAAGTCAGTCTAATTAGGATTTTTCATTACCTAAAACAAAAAGAAATCAATTATTTTGTATATAGCTTTGAAGCAACATTGATCCATTTTACATTTGAAAGAGTCATGTGATTAAGTTAATTTTGACTTGCTAGTAGCTGAATTAGAAAGATTTGGCTGGTAGAGATTTTTTTTTCTTTTTTGAGCAGCTGATATGCTAGGTTATGTACTTTCAGCTGTTTCATTTACTGAACTCTATTACGTAGCCTTATTTGCAATGGTTTTCGTAGAAATTTTAAGGGTCACACTATAAATGCCCTAAGAAATTCTTCTTGGGAAACCGAGGCTGATTTCTTTTATTCTAAGACTATTTTACGCGACCCGTTAAAAACAAGAGGAACACACGTACACACACAAATTAAACGCTTTACACCCTTTCTCCCTTTACGAGTTACAAAACGCCTGTTTCAAATATTTGTGGTTGATTGTGGTTTTCGAGTGTATCTCACGGGGTATACCTCCTAACCAGAATATGACTACTCCTTCTACTCCCAACCAGAGAGTGGGACCGAAACCGAGTATTTATACGTATGATAATGCCGCTGAGAGTGAACGGAAATATATATATATATATATATATATATATATATATATATATATAAAATATAAATATATATATATATATATATATATATATATATATATATATATATGTATATATATATATATATATATATATATATATATATATATATATATATGTATGTATGTGTGTATATATATATATATATATATATATATATATATATATATATATATATATATATACATATATATATATATATATATATATATATATATATATATATATATATATATATATATATATATATATACATATGTATGTATGTATGTGTGTGTATATATATATATATATACATACATATATATATATATATATATATATATATATATATTTATGTATATGTATATATATATATATATATATATATATATATATGTATATATAGATTTATATTTATATACAGTATATTGCCATGAAAAGGTAGTTCTTTAT
>NC_090753.1:39673593-39688593 GCF_036898095.1 Palaemon carinicauda | reverse complement strand
ATATATATAAATATATATATATATATATATATATATATATATATGTATATATATATATATATATATATATATATATATACACACATATATATATATATATATATATATATATATATATATATATATATATACCTGTGTATATATATATATATATATATATATATATATATATATATATATATATATATATATATATGTATGTATGTATGCAAATATATATATATATATATATATATATATATATATTTATATATATATATATATATATATATATATATATATATATATATATATATATATATATATATATATACAGTATATGTAAATATATATATATATATATATATATATATATATTCACATTCATATACACCAAAGACATAGACTTCAGTATCATCAGCTATTACGAAGTAATATATGACATTGCCTATTAACTAGTAGTATTTTGATGCTTAATCATTTATACATTTCTTGATTATACTTACATAACTTAATGAAAATATATTCTTATTTCATCACTAGGAAACCATATAAGATTTCGCAGAGTTAACTTGTCTCTGCTAAATGTTTCCAAAATGAAGTTGATTCATCAAGCCAAGATGATATTACAATTAGGGTTACTGGATATCCGGTAACATAGGTACTGCAATTTCAAATAGGCTACGTCTCTAGACAGGCCATTTGAATTGCTCTTCAGGTTTCAACAGGAAAGTCCCCAAATAGCAAGAGCCCTCCAACAAAGTCTTCCACCACAACATAAATACAAAAAGATCTTCCCATTCCTATTGTTTTTCACGCCCACAGATAAAACGTTCAAATTCCCATTAACACATAATCAAAATAATTATAAAAGTCTTTTTATTAATATATAATAACTAGAAATGTTCTAGTTTTTCGAGTCATTAGATACACAACAACAACATCAAATGCAGTCATTTCCATCACCATCTTAGCCACTGTGGATTGGTGATGATGTGAGATGCTTGTCTAATTGGTCAGATCAAATCAACCTATTATGAATGGCCCTGACTAGTACAGTTTTGCTGAAACATTTCGATACACAAACCTTCACCACGTTAAGTTAACCCCTTTCAGAAAGGGAGATATGATACATACCTCCGTTCAAATCCATCCACAATCACAAAAAGAACCCATGCAATAATATTCGTAAACGGTCTTGAAAGTTCTTTATCATCATAACTAAAATATTAACACAATGCCTGGAAAATATGTAAAATTGCAGCCATGCAATACAATTTTTAACCCCTGAAGTAGCCATAAAGTGTCACCAATATAATTTTATCAAATATTTATCTGATATCAATTCATTAAATATAAGGTTAATGGTAAAAGGTGCCTGGTTTCAATTCTAGTTTAATCACATAGAAATTAGATGCTCACCAAAACATCAGCGAGGCAAGTCCAACTAACCACTGTGGTGCTCAACCATAGTAGTGGCCTCCTCTATAAACAGCTTAAACCCACGGTCCCGGAAAGGTATTGATCTGCTGACATACAAATGTTAGGCGAACAGTTCACCACTGTACTAGTCAGTTACATTTACCAACGATCCTTAGATAGATCCTAATCTTTGGTTAACTAATAATGAATGAAGTTAGATGGATTAATGTTGCAAGTAGTTTTGCTAAGGTAAAGCTCACAGACATCAAAAATAGTTACCTCAAGTTTCTCTGCACAGTTTATATATGACAGATCTATTTTAACGTTGTTTAGGATTTTGAAATAAATCATATAAATTATTCATTACTTCTCATGTAGTTTATCTATTTCCTGATTTCCTTTCCTCGTTTGGCTTATAGCATCATGCTTTACCAGGGTTGTTGCTTTGCTATTAATAATAATAATAATAATAATAATAATAATAATAATAATAATGATCATCATCATCATCAACATCTTCATCATTATCTAGTCCTATGCCAATTATGCAAAGGGCCTCAGTTACATTTCGCCAGCCGTCTCTATCATGAGATTTTAATTCAATACTTCTTTCATCCCCAACTTGAAAGAAATATTTGTTGTAGGAGATTTATATTACATACTGTATACCATGGCCTTTGAATAGATAATGCGACCTGAAATTATCGAATCAGACTCATATTTTTCTCCAGCCAGTTTTAGATAAATACTCAAGCTGTGATCAAATAAAATTTACCATTTAATTTTTTTTAAAATGCTCTTTATCGATCTGTTCCTTTTATTTATCTTATATTCGAAATCATAAAAGTTTCTCCTTAACCTATTTTCTTGTTTTTGAAGCTGAGGGAGAAGCACATTTCATTGTCATGGAAGTCAGGAAGATTTCAAACAATATTTTTTACACAAAAAAAAAGGACAAAGGACCCCCAAAAAAGGACAGTGAGAGGATACTGAAAAAAAGGTAAGAAGAGAAGGCTACATTTTTTTTTTACTTAAGATACAATATATAATCTATATTTGGACAGGTTATCTTTTTTTCCGTGATTTTGCTTCCATTTCTTTTTGTTTCTTTTCTTTGATTTGCTTATGAAAATATTTAGTTTTTGGTTTATTATAGTGATTTTTAATGTAAAATATTTCGTTTTCTCTTTATTTTTTACCAAATAATAGCTTTTTATTAGAAGCATGAGTAGCAGACTATAATTTTAGTGATCGGTTTGATAATAATAATAATAATAATAATAATAATAATAATAATAATAATAATAATAATAATTAATAATAATTATCTAAAACTTACCATAGTTTCCATGGATACTACTGCATTGAGGGCACGCCGCATTTGAGAATTACCGTTGCTCCTACAAGTACCAACATCAAACCCGATGCTGAAGGAGCACTTCATCAACCACCAATAGAATCATTCGGGTTACATTTTTTATCTCATTTCCTAACCGCGGTATGCGCTGACTTCTTGATAGTGCATTCTAGCTATGTCACACCATTTATAACAGCTGATGAATGTTTAACTCTCTGACAAAAGGAGTTCCACTACGATGGTTTTGTATTAGTGACAGCGTGTGTTTTTGCTTTATATTTTACTTTATTTTTTTCTTTTTTAATATTTTTATTTTTCCTTGGTGTAAATTCCAAATCACCTGATTTGGCTAGTGGCAGCAGTACTCATAGTCAGAGAATACCGCGGTTAGGAAATGAGAGCAAAAAAGTACCCTGAAAGATACTGTTTCTCGGTTAGCAGCGTGCTATTTCAGTGTCGTTTTTAATTTTGGTACTTGTAGGAGCAAGGGTAATTCTCAAATGCGGCGTGCCAAGTGTAGCTGTAGTATATATATATATATATATATATATATATATATATATATATATATATATATATATATATATATATATATATATATATATATATATATTTATATATATATATATATATATTTATATATATTTATATATATATATATATATATATATATATATATATATATATCCTGTCCCTCTGAGCCTCATTACCAAGGTATGAATATTTGGTCTATCCCTGTCCATCAAATACTGGAGGAGAGTAAGTATTTATACCGTGGTGAGAGGGGGTACCCGAAAGGTTCACTCGAAATCATAATCTCCCACGAATATCTGGACCACCGTGTTGTGGTTAGAAAAAGGGGAGATAGCTGGAAAGGGTTGAATTTGTATGTGTGTTTGTGTCTGTGTGTTTGTGCATGTGTGCTTTATTACAGTAATATTTAGACTTTACTTTTGAGCGCTGCGTACAATTGTATCTAGTATTTATTAGTCATTCAGATAACATTTGCAATTCTTGTCCCTTCATTGATATTCACATTAAATATATCATTATATATTCCAGGTAATCAAAAGTTATAATTCTGAAAGTCTTCTGTATGTTTTATATTATATTAATAATCTTTTCATCAAGTCCCCAATAACAGAGAATTAACCCTTATTTACACCATTTTACTAGAATATTAATTTCACAAGAATTCTTTCATCACATTCTTTCTCTTACCCTTATCCCATCCAGAATCAAGAGAGGTGAAAAGTTCCATTGACTACTCACCGTTTAAAATCCGGCAATGCTTTTACGAGCGACATAAATGGTTGCCCTTCCTCCAAACCACGGGAGATAAAGATGCAAGAGATATATTTGGACTTTACTTTTATTGCCCATGAAGAGGAAATGTTGGAATAACTGTCATTTTATGTGTGGTTCTGGTCTTTGTAAACTAATAATAATAATAATAATAATAATAATAATAATAATAATATTAATAATAATAATAATGATAATAATAATCAATTTATGATAATAATAATAATAATAATAATAATAATAATAATAATAATAATAATAATTATAATAATAATATTTATGAAAAATCCGGAAAAATGAAGTGACTTTAAATAAATTGAATAAAACACCCACACACATACACAAACAAGAGGAAAACTACGCATGACAGTAATTCCCAATAAATAAATGAATCTTTGGAATCTGGAAAAAATCATCTCAGAATAATGTTTATAACTCGAAATTCCATTTACTCTTTGGTGGCCTTATTTTGTTGTACTTTACTCGAGTTGAGAAGCGACGCTTAAGAAGAAGGAAGGGAACTAATTAATCAAAGTCCTTCTATCTCGATTGATTAAGAAAGTTCGAGGAAGAAAAAGGTGGAGAAAAGGACGTAAGCTTGTAAAAACGTAATCTACATAAAAGTTTTATCCTTTTATTTTTATTTTTACTCATTTTGCATTTCGTCATTTTGGTATCTTCGCTTTGGTTTATAGTTTCTCTCTATGGTTTTTAATTCATATTTCGATTTATTCACCGCTATAAACTCAAACTAAATAAAAGTAGAAATTATTAGCCACGAGATGTGGAATAGAATTTTATTACCCTCAATCAAATAGAACTGTTCCGTAGCAGCCATAAACATAATTCTCAAATGCTGTGACAAGTGAAATATTTTCAAGACCAATATATATATATATATATATATATATATATATATATATATATATATATATATATATATATATATATAATATATATATATATATATATATATATATATATATATATATATATATATATATATATATATTATATATATATATATATATATATATATATATATATATTTATATATATATATATATATATATATATATATATATATATCTATATATATATATATATATATATATATATATATATATATATATATATATCTATATATATATATATATATATATATATATATATATATATATATATATATGTGTGTGTGTGTGTGTGTGTGTGTGTAGAAAAGCTACAAAAAACTGATGAAAATAGTTTATGATATTCCACCTTTACTATACTATGAAGAAGCGTTGATCCCGAGGTATCTAGTGAAGCTCTTGTGAGTGGCAGGTCTAGGCAGTAGATTCATAAACGTGAAATATATGAAATGTTTGGTTCAGAGAGCCTATTTATTTATTTTTTTTTTTATAACGTGCGAAGAAAAGATGGCGCAAAGAAGAAAATTATCTTATTGTTTTATTTGAATGATACTTGCGATGTTTCACAAATTCGATCAATTAGGAAGTTAATTTTTCAATTTCGTGCATTTTTTAAGAAATAGGTATAAACAAAGTCGCGCATACGAACACCCATTTATCAGGAAACTTTGCTGCCATGAATGATGCTAAAAAAAACAGATGTTATGTGTTCTGCTAGATTGGATTGTAAATCATTGTGCTTGTATAGTAAAACAGAGTATGAGGGAGAAAATTTTTTTTCCTTCATTTATTGACTTCGATAGTTTCTTGTCGAAGGAAGCTGAGCAGTCAAATACTAATTGTACTGACAAATAAAAAGAAAGGAACCTGTAAAATGTTTTTTCTGTAGTTAAGCTCACTATCTAGATTTTTGTCCTAAGCTCACAGAAAGGCCTATGGTGAGAAAAATAAGTTTGTTTTGGAAAAGAAACTTTGCTATGGGTATTTACGTCTAGGTCATGTGACTAAGGATTGTCAATGAAAATTATTTTCTAGAGATTGTTAGAAAAAAAGACATCCAACTTTGTTCCATAAGAATGAGGAGACTTCTTCCAATTTCAAGAAGACTAATGATTTGCATGTGTATGCACCAGTGATTAAGCCAATGACTTCTCAAAGCTTTTTGAGTAGTTGGCATGGACAGCAATTTAGTTCAATGACTGTTTGAGTGTGGTTAGATCATGAGTGAGACTCTAATCGTGAAGTTTTGGTCTATTGTTTGCTGGACAGTCAGAGTGAATCTATGTTTATCTTAAAGAAAACTGCTCAAGAACTGAATGTTAGTGGTCCTGGAGTAAATTTGTTTCTGAGTACAATGTTGGCTAAGGATAAACTGGTTGAGATTTCAATGATAGGTGGTTTAGATGTGGGAGGTTTCAATGGTACCGTTTGTTTGAGTTTACCAGAGGCATATACTCATAAAATTATGCCAGCTAATCGCAGTCATATACCTTCACCATATACAGTTAATGAATGGCCACATCTTCACTGTTTCTGAGAAAAACTGGTATCGGTAAAATCTAATTGGGACATAAGTTTGCTCATTGGCTATAATTGCGCAAAGGCTTTGGTTCCTTTGGAGGTTATTCCACCATCAGGAGATAGTCTTTATGCACAGAGAAGTATTTTAGGTTGTACTATAGTTGGAACCATTTCTACCGAATGTGAATCAAATGATAGTAACTTTAGAGCTTCTCATGTTGTTTTAATATCTAAGAATCATGATCATTTGCCAGTGCCCCTGGTTCATTCATTTTTGAGGTAAAAAATTAAAGAAGTTTTTCCTTCTAATGTTATCAAGATACTTGAAAAAGACTTCACTGAATTGGAAACTAATACTGTAAAACTGTCTACTAAAGATCGTAAATTCTTCCACATTTTATAGGATACCTTGTCTTTGTCTGGATCGGTACGGTTCGTTATGCCTTTGCCTTTTAGAAGAGATGATTCATCCTTTTCATATTG
Organism: Palaemon carinicauda; assembly: GCF_036898095.1. Lineage (NCBI taxonomy): Eukaryota > Metazoa > Arthropoda > Malacostraca > Decapoda > Palaemonidae > Palaemon > Palaemon carinicauda. The sequence continues at coordinate 39,681,615 of NC_090753.1, read as the reverse complement.
CATGTCTAATGCTCTGAGGGTTGCGCTTTCTTGTTAAACACTTGGAAAGGGACAAATTGTTGTATGATCAGTACATATGATTTATGAATGTTATGCTTGAATGAGGCTATGCAAAAGTTCCTCAACCAGAAATTGTTAGTAAAGGTTGTTTTTATATTCCACTCCCTGGTGTTTATAACTTCAAAAGACCATGCAAAGTCACAGTTGTTTTTGACTGCAGTGCTCGTTGTAATGGAGTTTAAATCAATGATTAGTTACTTTAGGGCTATTTGTCTGGAGTCTTGTGCAGTTTTTGCAAAGCATCTATTGCAATTTCTTGTGACATTGAGAAAATGTTTTATCGGTTTAAAGAGAAGTGAGAGCATATAAATTATCTTAGGTTTTTGTGGTATGAAAAGGGAAATTTATCTAGCGAGCCAAAACATTTTGAATGACTGTTCATTCGTTCGGTAGTGTCATCAACAGGTTGTGCAAATTTTGGCATGAAGAAGTAGGCAGATGATGGTGAGCCTGTGTTGGGTAAAAGGTAGCAGAGGTTATTTGTAAAGAGTTCTATGTTGACGATGATCTTACTTCAGTTTCTAAACCTTCAGATGCTATTGAACTTATGGGAAATACACAAAGACTCTGTGCCCTTCATGAGATATGGTTACATAAGTTTTGTTCAAACTCGATAAAGGTTTCAAAGTTAATACCTATAGAAGATCATTGTCATTTGTTTCAAAGCCTTCATTTTAACAATTCTGACAATTTAGTAGAGCATATTTTGGTATTAAGTGGTCAGTTTTGGTGGATTGTTTTCTATTCAAGGGGCTTTTAATCGAAAAGACTTTGTCCAGGTGAGGTATCCTGTGAACCATCTTTTCGGTATTTGATCCACTAGGGTTTGTGTCGGCCTTCATTCTGCAGGGCAAGCAAATTCTGAGAGAGTCATACCGTTAAGATAATGATTGGGACTCTCCTGTCTGATCCAGTTTAGTCTAAATGGCTTGAGTGGAAGACAGAAATTTTGCAATTACATGACGTGAACATAGATAGATTCATCAAGCCTCCTGATTTTTTGAAAGTCGTTTCAGTGGAGCTTCTTCACTTTTGTGATGCTTCAACATTGGGGTATGGTTAGTGTTCGTATGTGTTCTTTGATGGGTACATGTCTCATCGTTTTTTTTTTTTTTTTTTTTTTTTTAAAGCTAGAGTTGCTCAATTGAAACGGATTTCAGTCGCAAGGTTAGAGTTAACAGGTATGGTATTGCCAGTTAGGATTAGTAGCATTTTCAACAAAGAGTTCAACTATTCAGGTGTCAAGAATTTCTATTATACTGATAGTTGGGTAGTTCTTGGTTACAATAATAATGAGGCTAAATGGTTTTACATGCCTGTAGCCAATTGTGTCCAACAGATAAAGAACCTGTCATCAACTCCCGAGTGGGTGTTTGTTAGCAGTGATAAAAATCCTGCAGATATTGCACCACGTGGTACTCCTGTTCGAAGACTTTTGAAAGATGTAACATGGTTCAGAGGTCCCTCTTTTCTGCAGGTGCCAGACTTTGTACCAGAATCATTGTTGATCAGTAAAAATTTTATTATATTCAGGTGATTCTGAAGTAAAGATGATGTGTCGGCTCTAAGCACGTCTGTGCAAGCAAAGAATTTAATATTGTAGAGTGAATCTATGCATTTTACATCCTGGCTTTGCTTGGAGAAAGCTGTTGGATTGTCTCAAAATTGCACGATCTCTGCGAAATGAAGTTTCATGTGGTAAGCCTGGTGTCTGAATATGCAATTCACACAATTCACCCAAGATCATTTTTTTCATTTAGAGCTTGATCAGATGAAAGAAAAGTGTAGCATAAGTAAGTTTAGCAAACTTCACCACTTTGACTGTTTCTTAAATGACAATGGTCCTTTGAGATTAGGTGATAGGTTATCTTATGGTGATGTTATAGTTATGATGATAAATTTCCAGTAGTATTTCGTATATAGGTCATGTTACATATTAATTATGGATTACTATCACTCAAAAGATGCTCACTAGGGACAAGGTTTCACTCATAATGTAGTTTGATTTTAGGGTTTTTGATTTATGAATGTCAGTTGACTAGTTGCTCGTTTTGTTTTAGAATGTGTTGCCTGTAGAAGGAATAGAAGAAAACTCGTGGATCAGAAAATGAGTGATCTTCCAAAGGATCCTGTAAATCCCTCTCCATGTTTCTGGTTTTGTGCTTGCAACTACTTCAGATCATATGTTGTAAAACCGGGCAGGGAAGAGATCAAGAGATATTGTGTCTTGTTCGTGTTTATGTATTTCGTGCTGGGCACCTGGAAGTTGCAGATTCTCTCTCCATAGATTCTTTCATCAATGCTCTAAGACAATTTATACCTATCCGTGGCATATCAGGATGCTCAGGTGTGATAATGCTACGAATTTTGTTGGTGCAAAGGATTTTGAAGCAGGGAAAGTCAGTAAATTTCTACTCGATCAAGATTGTAATTTTGAGTTCAATTTTAACGTGCCTACGATAAGTCATATAACAGCCTCTTTACTAAAAATACCAAATTATCTCTTTCAATCATTAATCGCTGTTATCAACAGGGACGGAGTAAATTCGGAGTTACCTATCGGGGGTAATTAGGTAAATTTTGGATTGGATAGTAGGGGATGAGTACTTCAACCAATCACGGCCGCGTATTCGGCTACGCCTCCAGTCTTCACCAATCAGTGTTGCCGAAGACCGTCATCCCTCTTTTTTTCTCGGTCAGTACAGCCGGTAGACTCAGTTTAGTACACGTGGTTCTCATAATCGAAAGATTATAATCTCTCGCATTTCCATGAATATTCTGTGTTTATTGCAATGAAAAGTTATTTATTCATATCAGAAACATTGCATCAAATGATAGGGATGCTTCCAGTGATATGATACTTCTATAAAATTAGTGTTTCATGGTGACTGTGACGTGATAATGAAGAAATGAACATCTATGTAGACAACGCAACCCTCCAAATTCTGTGTTATGTAATTCATCAACCTTTGGAAGGTAGCAGCCGCATTTTTCATTCCGAATGGCATTACCTTGCATTCGAAAAGGCCGTCACCAGTCACAAAGGCTGAAATCTGTCTCGCCCGGGGTGAAAGACCGACCTGCCAATAGCCTTTTAAAAGATCTAATTTTGTAAAAAGTTTGGCAGACCCAACACGATCAATACAGTCTTCCACCCTGGGTAGAGGAAAGGAATCTGTTCTGGTTACAGCATTTATCTTTCTATAATCGAAGCATAGACGGTGTTGTCCGCCTTCTTTTTTAACTAATATCACAGGCGAACTCCACGGATTACTGCTGGGTACAATTAAATCATTATCTAACATATATTGCACCTCCTCTCTCACAATCTCTCTCTTTACTGGGTTAAGTCGGTAGGGGCATTGTTCAATAGGTTTAGAATCTCCCACATGCACATCATGTTCTAGAACCGTAGTCCTACCTGGAGTGTCTTGGAAAATATCTTTGTATTCATTAATCAGGCTAATTAATGATACAGACCTGTCGTGATCCAAATGCTGAAATTTAATTTGTAAATTATTCAATATTTCAGAATTGCTGTTCAATGCATCAGGTGCAACAGATAATTTATTATTAACTACTGATTCTACCGTATCTACTTCTGTGTCTACTTCTACATTGACTAAGGTGACGGGATCCACGTCTACATTTCCAACTAATTCTACATCTCTACTTACATAAGGTTTAAGCATATTAATATGACATACTCGAGTTTTTCTCCTTTTACCTGGGGTCTCTATCAAATAATTCACATCATTATATTTCTTTAGAACCTTCCAAGGCCCTGAAAACTGTGCCCTCAGATCCTCCTGGGAAGGGCAATAAAACTAAAACACTATCACCAGGTTTAAACACCCTTTTTTGAGTCCCAACATCGTATTTGTTTTTCATCGCCTCCTGGCTTTCAGCTAAATTCTCTTTAGCAAACTCCCAAGCCTTTCTTAATTTTTCTTGAAGTCCTGACAAATAATCAAGAATGTTTATCTCAGGAGTCTCCCCCTCCAAATGTTCACGTACAACTTCCAAGGGCCCATGCACACAATTCCCGAAAATAAGCTCGAAAGGGGAGTATCCCAAAGCCTCATTAGGAACGGAACGAATGGCAAATAAGGCATACGGGACCTCCTTGTCCCACTCTCTTCCTGACTCAATGCAAAACTTTCTCAAAATAGACTTTAGGGTCTGGTGGAACCGTTCCACCTGGCCATGACTCTCAGGGTGATATGGGGAAGAGGTAATGTGTTTTACCACTAATTCAGACATTGTATTCTCAAAATACTTGCTTGTGAAATTAGTAGCACAATCAGATTGCAAAGTGCGAGGTATACCAAACTTAGTAAAGAAGCCAATTAAATTATCGACGATCTTTTCACTCCGAATACTCCTCATGGGAATAGCCTCCGGGAAGCAAGACATCAGATCCACAATTGTTAATAAATATTCATTACCACCGCGTGTCCGCGGGGGAGGACCAATGGCATCGATCACCACCTCCCCAAAAGGCTCCCCAACTGAAGGTATGGGAATGAGTGGGGCTTTACGTATCTTTTGGTTGGGCTTTCCCACCAACTGACACACTTTGCAAGAAAGTACATAGTGCGTCGGCGCATTCGGGGCCAATAAAAATGTTGTGCGACCTTCTGAAAAGTTTTTCTGACCCCAAAATGCCCAGCAAGATTATTTTCATGAGCCAAAAACAAAATTTGGTTCCTATACTCATCAGGAACTACCAACTGACGAGAAACTTCTACCTGGTCAGCAGGTGCAACAGCTGACCTACTAACCCTGTAAAGCAACCCTTTCTCTTTACAGAATACTGGCTTAGATAAATCACTAATATCACTACTAATTGCTTCATTAAATTCAACAGTCTGGGCTTTTTTAAAAGCCTTGGAATCCCACACCACGTCTCGAAAATTAAGTCCCCCATTTGTCACAAAGTCAGTCTTATGTCCATCAATCACATCCAAATCCAACTCAACCTCGGCCAGGTCAACCTCTTTTGCCTTTGACCTCGTTATCACAGAGATAGGTTTTAAAATATCATTTATAGGACAGTGGTCGTCCCCTACTTCGACCACAGACAGAATTGGAAAGATACAAGATTCATCTGTAATGGATAAATCGTTAGCAAAAATTACATCTATCTTGGGAATTAGGAAACTATCAACCACAGCCAACTTTACCTCACCTGAAAAATAATTAGTATCAAGAAAAAAAAATTTCTAATGGGTATGAATCCACTGTGTTCGGGAAACCACCCAATACGACATACTCATCATTCTTATATACATATCCATCCGGGACAGACCCTCGTAAAATTAATGACTGAGCGGCCCCAGTATCTCTCAATACTTTAACGTTTGTCCCAATCCGTTTAGTCGTATCCGTGAAAATAGATCCGTCAGTTATGTACTAACGAAATCTAAGGCATCTAGATTCGTCTTCCTTTGGCGGTTCAGCTGCTGTTACAACGTTAACAGGTTTCGGATTTCTTTCGAAATATTTCTTTCTCGAGAAACACTGAGACTCGACGTGACCTCTTCTACTACACCAAAAACAGACTATTCCTGACTCCGAAGCCTTACTGTTCCCTACATTCCTACTAGTATTAACATAACTGCGAGAACTACCATTATTTAAACTACTACTAGTTTTATTATCATTATCACTATTCCTATTATTCTTATTTCTGTCAAAATCGGGTTTCTCCGACTCCTGTTGTCTGTTCTGGTTATTCCTTCTCCAACCACCACTGAAAAATTTCTTATTGTTTACAGATACTTCCCTAGTTACCTTTTCCTGCTTGTGGGCGAGGGAATACTTGTCCGACGCAATAGCGATCTCCTGCAAGGAGTCCAGTTTCAACTCGTCCAAATGTATTTTTAACTCTCTAACCACATTCCTTTTAAATTCCTCTACCAAAATTAATTCTTTTAATTTAGAAAAATTATCAATATCCTTAGACTTCAACCAGTCCTTACAAAACTGCTCCTTCTGCCTCGCAAATTCCACAAATGTCATCCCTGACTCTTTCTTAAAATTGCGAAATTTCTGCCTATAGGCCTCAGGAACTAAATCATAGGCTTTAAGAATTATGGCTTTCACTGTATCATAATTGTTACAAAGATCTTCATTAAGTGTGTTATATACACGCTGAGCCTTCCCTTTCAATCGACACTGAATCATAGTGGTCCACATGTCCTTTGGCCAAACCAACCGTTTAGCTATCCTCTCGAAAGAAGTGAAAAATTCTGGAACATCTTCCTCATTGACCAAAGGTACCAATTTCAACGCTGACGTTATGTTAAAATTATCCCCAGAACTACTATTTCTCTTATTATTAGCGTTACGTACTCTCTGCAAGATAATCTCGTGTTCCCTTTCTTTAGCTTTTTCTTCAGCTTGCAACCGCATGGCTATTAACTCTAACTCTTTAATCTTCGCTTCCTCCCTTAAAATACTGAGTCTCAATTCACTTACCTGATGAATGTTACTTTTATCTAACGCCTGGTTTCCTTCGTTAGTGACTTTGCCCTGTTCTTCATCTTCGTTCATATGCGAAACACTTACTCTCTTTTGTTGCTCTTTAGCAGCTTTCAGTACTTCTTTAAGTAACTGGCCCTTACGAATTTCTGATGGCAGTTCCAAATGCAAAAACTGAGACAAGAACCAACACTCCTCTCTTTTCAAATAAAAAATATTGTCTTCCCAATCAGGGCTACTGAGAAATTGGGCCGCAGCCTCCTCAACTTGAAGCTCGAAATAAAGCATATTCTATGTTAAAAGGGTTATGAGGGAAAGAGAAAGAGAGGGGGGGGGGGGCGGAGAAAATACTCCTGTCACTTAAATGCCTATCAAGCAAAACTATCCTCCCACTTTTCTCTGCACTCCTCCTCGAGAAAATCCTGTGAACGTTAATGTCTGGTAATAGATCCTGTCACGGTCGCCATTTATGTTATGAACTCTTAAGAGATGGTAACGAGTTCACAGATTCTTTATCTACCATAAAGCCCTTACCACTATGATAATGAGTAGGACTCGTACCAGAACAAAAAACAATCCAAGGAACTTCCTCAAAGAGAAGGATACAGAGACTAAACAAACACTTGAATTATTTATTACAATTAATAACTTAAAATTACAAAGAAATCCCTTGAAAACTGAACTTTAGGGAAGAAAAACAAACTGGTTATTACAATTCCACAGACACATTTGCCTAGCTAACTAGCACACTAAAGTAAAAGAAAAAGTTACTAGGTAGAGATAGAAACCACATATGCACGGGTCGTTGTGATAGAATGAGACAAAGTAAGAAAATATCCTTAAACCTAATTGATTAACACAGTTAAATGACAAACAACATACATTGTGAAAACCGAAAAATAAACGTCATCCAGCTAATATCAATTAACCCTTCTACAAATACCATTCCCTCAGCAACACGTCACATAGTTTTATCTCCAACTGAAAATGTCAGCAATACCACCAAGTAGGAGACACTTAACATAAGTCGTCTATGGGTTGGATTGGTCACAGTATAACACACAGGGTCTCGGATCTTACCCTTTTCTCCGCCACTGGGAAGCCCCTTGACGACTCCAGAGGTTCAGCAGGCTGAGGGCACGGGCAACGATGGATGAAGCTCGCATCCAAAAGTATGAAATGCTAAGAAGGGCATCACACGGACCCCTACACGAACTGAGGAGACGTGAGCACCAATACAGTTCATAGGGGATAGCAAGGAACACCTCCAAGATGCCACCAGCTGCACTAACATCGAGGACGTCTTTAGAATATTTCACGTAACTTGCCACAAGCCGTCAGGAAGTATGGGAGCTGAAAACCTCTCTATAAGGAGCCGAGTCGCTAACTGTCGTTTTTTCACTTCAAAGGGCCCCACATCACCAGCGGGGACGAAAACAAAACAGGCGATGAACAGCCGAAAGATCATCAACATGA
>NC_090753.1:39658593-39671093 GCF_036898095.1 Palaemon carinicauda | reverse complement strand
GAAGCGTGAAGTAGGAAATTATGAATGGATAGTTACGGAATTGAAAACTCAGGATAGAGATGACTATGGAAATTTACTCAACGCCACCTGCGTCAATAGGGGTAGGAGGAGAGGATGATAATGACGATGATGATGACGGTGATGATGATGATGATGATGTATATATATATATATATATATATATATATATATATATATATATATATATATATATATATATATATATATATATATATATATATATATATATATATATACTAAAACAATCAACTTTTATTCACTTAATAGGAAAAATAATAAAAATATTCAGCATTTCAGGGAAATCGTCTTATATATTATTTTAAATAACATCAGTTACATTCATTGCCATCAATATTAAGCATATTAATTGACAAAAGTTCACGGTCCAGATGACTACCTACTGTAAGTAAATACCTAACAAACTCTAACTCCTCCAATACCATTTAACGTAAATGAAAGAAATATACTGCTGGAAATGACGATGACATTATTTTTCTGTTTTTGATTCCACGGACACGTGGAGTCTCTGTTGGGTTTTGGTGAAAATATTTGTTTACCTCTGTGTGGGCGGAAGGAGTTTTAAATCGTCTGGATCATACGCACATGCACGGAAATACCCGGAAACTTCATGTGACGGTGCTGTTCATGGTGGAGAGAGAGAGAGAGAGAGAGAGAGAGAGAGAGAGAGAGAGAGAGAGAGAGAGAGAGAGAGAGAGAGAGAGAGAGAGAGAGAGTCCAACTGATGAAAACTTATGAAACATTCAAACTAAATTTTATGAAATGTCAAGTAAGTACAAAAATTTAAGATTCAAACCAAATGAGAGAGAGAGAGAGAGAGAGAGAGAGAGAGAGAGAGAGAGAGAGAGAGAGAGAGAGAGAGAGAGAGAGAGAGTCGGGGTGGGGGGCAACTGATTGAAACTTACGAAGCTTTCAAACTAAATTCTACAAAATGTCATGCAAGTACAAAATTTCAGATTTACCATAAATGAAGAGAGAGAGAGAGAGAGAGAGAGAGAGAGAGAGAGAGAGAGAGAGAGAGAGAGAGAGAGAGAGAGAGAGAGAGAGAGAGAGAGAATAAATAAATGAAGAGATATACCTGTCTTACAAAGATCTGTGTAAGAAGTATTGTATACGCTTACTAATCTAGGGGAAACTGAACTAGAAATCTAGATTCTCTTAAGCTTGAAAATTTAATTTGAAAACCAAATAATTTATATCCCTCTCTGTCTACGATAAGACACCAACCTGTCAGCTTATTTATTTATATCGTTGATAAATAGTAAGAAATGAGGGTGGTCCCAAAATAGGTGGACAATAAAGCATAACAGTTATTTTTAGATTACTAATACATAAAATTTTATGTACTAAAATAAATATTACATTGACAATTATATATATGAAATTTTCAATACTATAGCACAAAGGACATATTTATAACGAACACAATGTAATAATACAAGAGATACATAACCTATTTCACACAATGTCCACCTGCTTCTAGAGCACCTTGTTGATATATATACAGTATATATATATATATATATATATATATATATATATATATATATATATATATATATATATATATATATATATATGATAAGTTTTGCACCTTTAGACGTGTTTTTTATATTTAGATAAGCCTTATATTTTTTATACATTAATGTTTGGATTCTCTTAACGCCCTCTTAATCAGAGCCCCAGGTGAAATCACACAAATACAATGGCTTCTAACCGGCCGGGAATCGAACCCTGGTCCTGGAAACCTGTATGAACAGTGACATACTACTTGGCCACGAAGTGGTATATCACTGTTCATACAAGTTTCCTGTAACAGGGTTCGATTCCCAGCCGGTCAAAAGCTACTGTCTTTGTGTGATTTCGCCTGGGGCTCTGACCCCGAGGTCGTTAAGAGAATCCAAATTTTAATGTATCAAAAACATATGGCATATTTGAATATATATATATATATATATATATATATATATATATATATATATATATATATATATACATACACACACATTATATATATATACTGTATACACTGTATATATATATATATATATATATATATATATATATATATATATATATATATATATATATATATATATATATATACATACACATACATTATATATATATACTGTATACACTGTATATATATATATATATATATATATATATATATATATATATATATATATATATATATATATATATATATACACTGTATGTATATATATATATATATATATATATATATATATATATATATATAAATATATATACATATATATATAGTGTATATATACATACATACATACATATATATATGTATATATATATATATATATATATATATATATATATATATATATATATATATATATATATATATATACAGTGCATTTATACATATATATATATATATATATATATATATATATATAAATATATATTTATATATATATATATATATATATATATATATTACAGTATTCTCCTTGCGTAATTTTACCATAAACATTGAAAAAATCACTTATTATATACTATATAGAAATATATTTAACACACTCCCATCACAGCATCTATTTTGACATATGTATGTCACCTAAATTCATTTCTACTATTTCCCTTAGTCCAACTCTCGCATAAGTGATGTCAAATATTGATTTTTTTTTTTCGACCAATCACGGAAAATCCAAGTTATTAACTAATACTTTATTCCATAATAGCCTCTCCCACCCTTCAATTCCCCTGAAAACAATCTCCACCATTCATTTACTTAACGAACTTTCCAAAAAATTATGGGTTAAAAGATTTTGTAAGTTCATTAGAAGTCACCGTAACAAAGTCGTTAACGAACTCGAGATGTTTAGTTTTCTCATAGAAAAATAGGTTTAATTAGCTATGATTATTGAGTAAAGAGGCAGACGTCTTTAATGACATCAATCCTTTATGGGTAAGGAGAATAAACCTTCATTACCTTGTAGAAAGGGTATATCATTTCCCGTTCTCATACATACATAGATACATACACAGATACATACACACACACACGCACACACACATATGTATATATATATATATATATATATATATATATATATATATATATATATATATATATATATATATATATATATATATATATATATATATAAATATGTATATATATATATATATATATATATATATATATATATATATATATATATATATATATATATATATATATATACGTATATATATATATATATATATATATATATATATATATATATATATATATATATATATATATATATACATATATATATATATATATATATATATATATATATATATATATATATATATATATATATATATATAAATATATATATATATATACATATGAATATATATATATATATACATATATATATATATATATATATATATGTATATATATATATATATATATATATATATATATATATATATATATATATATATATATATATATATATATATGTGCATGAATACGTACGTACAGGAAGATTACAAGAGCTTAAAAGTATCATTGGTAACTCACAGTGCAAGTCATGAGTCCAAGACCACTCAAGCCTTGGTAGATATTCACTAGCACACGATCTAGACCCATTAGATATCAAACAAGTAGCCATAGCCGTGTTCACCCAGGTTCCATTTAACCACTGATCATGACTGAAATATTTCCCCTCTCTACATCGCTTTGTCCCTCTCTTCTTGCGTTCAATAATAAGCTTTGAACTTTTTTGTTCCCTCATGAGACATTCATTTCCACCATCCCTTCATCCGGTATAAAGGTTATCGGGAATTCTTGAGGAAGACAAAAAAAATGTATCCATCGTTGAAAGCGTGAAGAAGCTAACTGACCTCTGTTTCCAACTAAGGAAAAGTTTTATTATAACTAAAACTGACTTTAAACGTTTCCAGATTTGAAGGAATTTCTTGTACAAAACTTAATGATTGAAGAGGGAAATAGATTTTAAGAGAGAGATAGAGAGATTAGTAAAAAGGGACTTTGAAATGTTTATTAGCTATTAAACACCCAGTGCTAATTATGATAATAATAACATTTTAAGTCATGGATCACATATAGATATATTTAACTCCAAACCACAAAGTTGATTACCTGCAACTCTAATTCAATGGATTTTAGAAAATTATTGATGAATAGTGACTATTACAAATCCATTTCCACTAAAACGGCCTAAGTTAAGTCTAAATACAGAGTTTGCGTAGCAGTTTCTGCAATTAAGCAATTTAGGCTCATTAGTCAGAAGTAATGAGAGTGTAGCGATGCATAATGCATCAACATAATTAAGTTGCACTAGGTATACATTAAAACTTAATGTTATGCATGGTTGTATGCACAGTAGGTCATGAGAGAATAATTAGAGTAGAGAGAGAGAGAGAGAAGAGAGAGAGAGAGAGAGAGAGAGAGAGAGAGAGAGAGAGAGAGAGAGAGAGAGAGAGAGAGAGAGAGAGAGAGAGAGAGATATGAGGGTGAGGACGGAAAGATGTAAGGGCACACTCACTAGATTTTTTTGTTGTCCCAGGAGTAAAGGACATCGAAGCTTATGCCGAGTATATTTAGTTTAATTCTTAAAGATGTTCGCTGTACTGTTTCCAAAACAAAAAGATAATTTAAAAAATGTTACAAGTCCAACATTGGTTGATGATAAGTCATATGGCGTCACAAATATCTAGGTCATGCAATGTTTATTAAAAAGTTGCTTTTATTACTAGAATACAGTATACATCTTATAATGTGAACTATTCAACGTAACCTTTGTTTTATAGTAAATTTGTCCATGGTTTCAATAAAAATTCAATATACCATGATATAATAATTATTGTTAGCGTTATTGATATTACAGGTGTTAAATATGTGTGTGTATATATATATATATATATATATATATATATATATATATATATATATATATATATATATATATATTCAAATAGGCCATATAGATTTCTGATACATTAATGTCTAGATTCTCTTAACGACCTCGGGATCAGAGCTCCAGGCGAAATCATACAAAGACAAGAGCTTGTGACCGGCCGGGAATCGAACCCTGGTCTGCAAGCTTGTATAGACAGTGACTAAACCACGTAGCCAAGTGGTTTAGTCACTGTCTATACAAGCTTGCCGACCAAGATTAGATTCCCGGCCGGTCACAAGCTCTTGTCTTTGTGTGATTTCGCCCGGGGCTCTGACCCAGAGGCCGTTAAGAGAATCCAGACATTAATGTATCAAAAGTATATATGGCTTATTTGAATATGTAAAACACGTCTAAATGTGCAAAATTTATCATATATATATATATATATATATATATATATATATATATATATATATATATATATATATATATGCAGAAGAACCACAGGGAAAATGAAATTACGAAATATACGCTTAAGTCCTGACTAGTTTCGTGATACTTCTTCAGAGGACTGATTTATTGAGAGAGGTTTCTTTACATTTTATAGGGAAAGCAAACGTACGAACATACATATAGAGATTTAGAGAACAATGACACTCCCTTACCAGCTACCTGGGCTTGGGTCAAGTGGGCAGAGTCCCCAAGCTCATTAGACACCTGCCAAAAAGGGTCATTTCTAGTGGGGGGTAAATTCTTGGTTTTTTTACTTTCAGTACAGTTTATTTATATGAAAACACGGTAGCCTTATCTATATAAATACATAAGCAAAACATACAGACACACACACACACACACACACATATATATATATATATATATATATATATATATATATATATATATATATATATATATATATATATATATATATATATATATACACACATACATATATATACACATACATACATATACCCATATATATATGTATATATACATTTATATACATACAACATTAATATCATAAACATATAATCATGTATATATCAATACTTATATCTAGCATAACACTATATAGTGCCAATATACTTATGCGTACTATATAAAATAATTGTACCTTTTAATGAATGATAGCTTAGGTCTAAATATTAATTTCACAGTGACGTTAATTATTCACAATACATTCAATTCTACATTAAGTGGTTAATGTTTTTTTATATAGCTTACAAATCTCTCTACATATAAAGGCGTCGAGTTTATACATTCCATGACCAATATTCAAGTTGTTTTCAAAGGTTTCCTTTATGAAACTGGACTCTATGAAGTTTCTTTCCACTAAGTTATTTGAATGAACCAATTTCTTTGCACCTGACCAATTAATGGTGTGATTTTTATCTCTAACGTGAGCAAAGAGTGCATTATTATCTTGAGCATACCTAACACTTTTCTTTTATTGTTCAATTCTCTTTTCTAGGGCTTCACCAGTTTGACCAATATAGTATTTTTCACAAGCATTGCATGGAATACGATATACACATCCCTTGGTAATGTCAGGAGAATTCTTTATTAAGGCTGTTTTTATTGTATTTTTACTCTTAAATGCTACATTTACATTGAAGTTTTTCAACAGTTGGGGAATTTCTTTAAACAAATTACAATAAGGTAGTACAAGTAAATTTTGTGTGTTGTAGTTTTGGTCAAACTGGTAAAGCCCTAGAAAAGAGAATTGAACAACATAAGAAAAGTGTCAGGTATGCTCAAGATAATAATGCACTCTTTGCTCACGTTAGAGATAAAAATCACACCATTAATTGGTCAGGTGCAAAGAAATTGGTTCATTCAAATAACTTAGTGGAAAGAAACTTCATAGAGTCCAGTTTCATAAAGGAAACCTTTGAAAACAACTTGAATATTGGTCATGGAATGTATAAACTCGACGCCTTTATATGTAAAGAGATTTGTAAGCTATATAAAAAAACATTAACCACTTAATGTAGAATTGAATGTATTGTGAATAATTAACGTCCCTGTAAAATTAATATTTAGACCTAAGCTACCATTCATCAAAAGGAACAATTATTTTATATAGTACGCATAAGTATATTGGCACTATATAGTGTTATGCTAGATATAAGTATTGATATATACATGATTATATGTTTTTGATATTAATGTTGTATGTATATAAATGTATATATACATATGTATATGGGTATATGTATGTATGTGTATATATATGTATGTATATATATGTATGTGTATATATATGTATATATATATATATATATATATATATATATATATATATATATATATATATATATATATATATATATGTATGTGTATGTTTTGCTTATGTATTTATATAGATAAGGCTACCGTGTTTTCATATAAATAAACTGTACTGAAAGTCAAAAAAACAAGAATTTACCCGCCACTAGAAATGACCCTTTTTGGCAGGTGTCTAATGAGCTTGGGGACTCCGCCCACTTGACCCAAGCCCAGGTAGCTGGTAAGGGAGTGTCATTGTTCTCTAAATCTCTATATATATGTTCGTACGTTTGCTTTCCCTATAAAATGTAAAGAAACCTCTCTCAATAAATCAGTCCTCTGAAGAAGTATCACGAAACTAGTCAGGACTTAAGGGTATATTTCGTAATTTCATTTTCCTTGTGGTTCTTCTGCATCTGAGCATCACGTTTTGCTGTGATTTTTACGCATATATACATATATATATTAACATTTTTTTTTCAGATTTGTTGTCCTCAAAGTCATTCCATTTCATCCGTCTTGCTGGGAATATTTCTGTTTTCTTTCTTCTGACTTACTCTGCACCTTTCCGTTTCATTTTCAACTTGCTTTCCGCATTGGGGTTGCCTATTCTCTGACTTGCTGTCCTCATTGCCATTTTATTTTAGGTCTCACTGTTCATGTTGCTCATATTTCTCTTCCGTCTTCATATCTATTCAGCCTTTTTATTTCTCCCTTATTGTTTTTCGAATTGCCATGTTATTTAATTTTCTTCTTGTCCACGTTGTCATTCTTTTTTTTTTCATCTGGTTCTGTCTACATTGCCTTTTACCTTCCCATCTGCTAATAGGTTTTCCCCTAATTACACGATGATTGATCCTGAATTGCCAGTATGACCTAAACATTAGGTCATGTTTTGTAAAATCTACAGTTTGATATAAATAGTCAAAGAAAATAGTAGAGCAATTCATTAATTGCTAAAACATTTATTCTTCATTAACCCATTGATTAGATAACATTTGACATTCGTCACTATATTTAAACCCACTCCATCCTTGTCCCCCTTGAACTAGTATTCACAGGAATGCGTTGTCCAACATACCTAAGAATTAAGACGGAATTAATTGTTCCATGAAACCTCCTTGTCTTCCTGGTATTAGAGACAAACTAACATGGAATTGCATCAGTATAACATCAGTCCTAATAATGAATATGATTACCGTAGTCCTCCCAACGACCTTCGGAGTGGATGCTAATGGGAATGCCATTTCCTTACTCTATTAGAATAAACGATTGATCTTAACAGTATTGATGGTGATGACGATTGCTATGGGTCTCAAAGTAACCCGTTCCATTTGATTAAAACGATGATATTTTCCTTAAACACATATTGTGAATTTTTACCCTCCTTTTAAAGGTTGCCCATGAAGGGCAGAGGCACGGGACACGAGAATTTCCTTTAAACTAATCATATGCACATATGTTGAGCCTCCAATCCCCCTCGCCACCAAGCTAAAATTAGGGGTGGGGGTGCGGGGGGAGGGGGGGGGGGGGGGGCAATTGCTACTGATGACTCAGGGCTAGCTCAAAAGGATGGTAAGACTGCAAGCACTATTAAAGTATAAACTATCTAGCTGGAGCTGATTTGTAACTCGTGCTCAACATATTGTCAGACAGGGACATTTTCAATAAGCTACCATAACTAGATTCAAGTGGGATTTTTGCCATTGAATAAATGTAATGAATTTCAACCCTCCGTTGGACATGATTGAAATGAGAATATATTTCCTTAATGGAATATTCTGAATTTTGACATAACATTTCACCACATTTGTATATAAAAGGTTGGCTTAAAAATGTCCCTTTAAAGTGATTTTAATATAAACATTTTTTCTAAGGGAATGCTATGTACTTAGATAAGAGCTACAAAGGCCATTATCTAAGGCGTAACAAGTCGGGTGGGGGGAGGGGGTTTGCTATCCCAAAAGCAGGGTCAGGTAGTTAAATTATAAAAGTATACATATAAAACTATCACCAACTCAACAAGCTATGTGGGAAGTGGGATCTCTTCACTAACTCATTCCCATCGCACACTCTCGAATCTGTATCTTCACCCCTAATAATTACAACACATTTCCAATAATTATTGAATTGAAATGATCAGAATCGTTACCATTTTCCATCAAAAGTATTTGGTGAAAGCTGACCCATACTGATAATGGTCAATTAAGATGTAGATTAATGACAGAGGGGGTCGTAGGATGAATGATGAACTCTTTGATCATGAAATACATCAAAGTTATTCTATATTTTAGTTGAAAGATACTTGTTAAAGATTCGATATTTACAGAACTATGGTGTCTTGTTAATCTCAGAGTATTTTGATTATCTCGTATTTCTTCATAGTACTGTGGTAATTTATAGATTGAGATATTAAAATATGTTATTCAAGTTATTAAATTACCTTATATATATTCACACACACACACACACACACATATATATATATATATATATATATATATATATATATATATATATATATATATATATATATATATATATATATATATATATATATATACACATACAAGGACGGATCCAGACTTTATTGAAAGAGGGTTAAGGAAAAAAGGGCACCTGTAATCACTTATAATGGCACTTTACAAATTTGCTCAAAAATTAATGGTATAAACAATATTATTAGAGAAAAACCAAAACCACTGATTGCAATTTATACCATTATTTTATTCATCAAAATATAAATTGTTGTTATGAAAATGTAAATAGATCTGAGTTAAGAAACTCAAGACTTTTTTACAACACCGGTAAAAAAACTATAATTAAGAAACAATTCCTGGCACCTAATTGATATTTCAAACATCCAAAAATTGAAAATACAGAATATTGTAAATAACATACTTTTCTTACGCAATGAATCACACAAGAAAACACTATTTTATACAATTCATGGATAAATCATTCACTGACGATGTCATAGTAATACAGAGTACAAATAGAATTGACCCAAGAAACTAAGATTTTGTTGAGACACATACTGGTAAATAAACTATAATAAAAAAAACTATTCCAGGCATTTAATTTGATAGTTTCATTCCTATAGACTAAGAGTGATATACTTGAACCAAAATAATCTAGTCCATCAAGATGTTCTTAGCAAACAGCCTTCTGCTGTTTTCATTGATAAGCATTCCAATAATGGTTTTTACATCAACTTCTACGTTGTGGTGTATATGCATCAGACATAGCCCAGTCAACCTCTAAACACTCATTCTATTCCTGAGGTAGGTTTTTACAAGTTTTAATGCTGAAAGCGATCTTTCTGCTGTTGAACTGCCAACTGGTGACACACAGCCAATGGCAAGTAGTTCATAGATGTTGGGGTAAATGTCTGGATCACACAGCCTTATACATTCTATAAGATTTGTCGGCAACTGGTCTACTATAGAAAAACGATTTTTCCAATGGTTTAACTCATCAGTCAGTGACAGGGGAGAAGGAGGGTCATTCTCCCAATACAGGAGTTTCTCTGCTAGATTCTCAAGATCATGATTTTCCAGGATTAACTTTGGAATTACCTCAAACAGCGTAGCAGCAGTCCTCACTCAGATGATCCACAAGTGTGGCTGCTAGATTTATACGAAAATACTCTTCAGTGGTCTGTTCAGGGGCATTACTACAATGGATCTGACGTTGAGCTGTACGTGGTCTTGCCACTGATCCCCCAACAACTTCCGTGAGCTTTGAGGATTCAGCAAACCACTGAGAAAACTTGGTATGTAGACTGTCTCTCAAATCTTTAATCTCTCTAATGGTTGAATCAACCATATTATATGCCTCATAGCAGTCCAGATCACTCCTTTGGAGTTTCACTGCAATTGGGCGTATTGCATACAGGGTTTGTTTTGTTGCATAAAATGCAATAACAAACTCAAAGCTCTTCATCGTTGAGAAAAGGCTACGGGCCTTGGTTCTTGTATCAGAGTCCCAACTCCAATCTTCATTTCCTATGATATCAGTAAACTCATGTGGGCTGAATATCACTTCCAGGGTCGTTACTGTAGGTATGTATAGTGCATGGAAGGTGTTGAAACAATCATGTCTTTCAACCCACCGGGTCTTACATAGGCTGAAAAGTTTTTTCTTATTCCCCTTGTAATCATCTGACTGTTCCAGAACTTTTTCAAACAATGACTGGCGTTTGGGAGATTTTGAAAAGAACAGGAACACTTCATTCAGAGACCCTATCATATTCCGGACAGCGGGTAGTGTACATGAGGATGCAATGCTGAGTTTCAGCAGATGACTTTGCCAGTGAGAGTATATGGCATAAGGTGCAACCTGCCTTATTCTCCCATTTACTCCAGTTCGAGAGGATGACATGGCAGGGGCACCGTCGTACCCCTGGCCTCTCAGGTTTTGATAAGTGTAACCATTAATTGGTTAGAGATTTAAGAATTGCATCTGCAATAGCTTCCCCTGTTGTGCGATCTAGATTAAAAAAATCTATGAAGTTTTCCGAAATATTGATCTGATTTTCTCCTGAAAGATACCGTTGACACACAGACAGTACTTCTTTATTTGAAGTGGTGTCAGTCTCTTCATCTGCAATGACACTGAAATATTTAGAGTGAGTCTCATTTAACAAATCTGCTGTTACCTTGTTTCTCAGATACCTACCAATTAGACTTATAACCTCATTTTGAATGGTTTTTGATATGTAAGTACAGTTACGTTTTCCTGACTCAAAATGACATTTTAGCTCATGTTTATAGTCATTACCGTGATAACTGTGTCATGACAGTTGTCTACTTTTTAGAATATAGGCTACTACTTCGTTTTTTAATGGTCTCACGAAGGCACCTTGAAAACTCGAAAGGGCACTTTCAAAATTTGAGGGGGAGGGGTTAGGACGTCGTTAACTCCCCCTCTAGATCCATCCTTATGTATATATATATATATATATATATATATATATATATATATATATATATATATATATATATATATATATATATATATATATATATATATATAGATAGATAGATAGATAGATAGATAGATAGATAGATAGATAGATAGATATATATATATATATATATATATATATATATATATATATATATATATATATATATATATATACATATATATATATATATACATATATATATATATATATATACATATATATATATATATATATATATATATATATATGTATATATATATATATATATTTTTACCTCATACCTGGGATCGAACGCTAGCCCCTTCAAATGA
>NC_090753.1:39643593-39653593 GCF_036898095.1 Palaemon carinicauda | reverse complement strand
AAAATGTAGTAGTGAGAGAGCCGCAATGGTAATAATTGTCACCTAAGATATAAAATTAAAATTTGGTGTACTACAAAAATAACATAATTCTGTTCAATAGGCCTACTTAATAAGATACTTATCGTGATATTATGTATCATACTCATGTTCACAAAATAAATAGATGATATATTCTTTACAGCTTTATCCTTCATTTAACTTTCATCGCTCGTAACATATGTGTAGCTGCCGTTTTCTTCAAAGCCACAGGGATGAGATGTACTAAAGACACAGAATACTGTTACTCACGTCACACTTTATTAAATTTTTGACATAAAGTTCAAGTTGATATCACAAGACACTTTAAACCAACTTAAAGCTTAAAATCACTTAACACTAAGCACTACGACTTAAGTTGACCATAATTGTAAAAGCTTATAGTTGGTCAGTACTCCAAGACCAGAGAACCAATGATGAGTACTTTGCTAGTAGTGCAGGCCGACGAGGTTCAAGAAACTGAAAACAACAAAATACAAATTTACTAAATTTGTTAAAAAGAAATTCCATAATAAACAAAGAATTGATAATAGTTTGATTTCACTACAAAACACCACAAACATGAAATAGAATATATACAAATTTCAGTAAAGAAATAAACTTGCATCTGTGTTACTCTAAGCTACATCTAATACAAGCGAAACGAATTTCCAAAGAAATGTTCTTTACACTTTGAAGACTTCTTGTACTCTGTCAGTCACCAAAAAACCTTGATCCTATTTCTAGAACATATAATTGTTACAGTGTAATTCCAACACTGATAACTACCAGGATAAACAATCTTTTCAAGAACTACTCAGCGATTATCAAATAAATTACAGCGGTAACAATCCAAAACAGACTGAACAATGTTTACACGTAAAACGGACAAAATATCTACAATACAATTTAACCCTAATCACCAAGTTAAAAAAAAAGAGCTTTTTAAATGATTATATACACAAATGGTTTCTATAAAATGCTGCATTTACATTCTCGGGCCTATAAACAAATTATTTGTTTATCAAAATCAATCATATCTATAAATGCAGGTGATATAAATAATATCTATAATAAATGTAATATACTCTCAAATCCGTTGATCTTAATAAAAATAACTATTATAATCATTGTTACTCTACTGCAAGGAGAAGAACAAGCTTTTGAATGGGTCGATGGAGCTCTGATGTTTGTGTCTTTAAAACTACACTTCGTACAAAACCAGTTCTGTCCTTTCCAGTGCTGATAACACGACCCATCATCCAGTTACTCCTTAACTGATTATCATCTTTTACAAGGACAATGTCACCAACTTAAAGGTGCCGCTTTTCCTTGTTCCACTTCTGTCTCTCTTGTAATGTTGACAAATATTCTCTTCGCCATCTAGTCCAGAATAAGTTAGCCAAGAATTGAACATATCGCCACCTCTGTCTCAGATACATATCTCCTTTCTGGAAAACACCAGGTGGTGGCATCACAACACTTGATTTCTGTGTGAGAAGCTGTGCTGGACTGAGTGGTTGTAAGTCATCTGGGCTGTCACTGACTGTGGTCAAAGGACGGTCATTCACTATAGCCTCAACTTCTGTGAGAAGAGTGCGGTAACTCTCATCATCCAGTCGTCCAGCATGTTCCTTGAAGAGAGGAGTCAAGACCTTTCTCACAGTTCTAATCTGACGTTCCCACACACCTCCCGTATGACTAGCTGTAGGGGGATTGAAGGTCCAGCTGATGCTTTCTTTTGGGAGGTAAGCTCTGACCTGATCATCATTTATCTCTTGCAGTGACTTCCTCAATTCCTTCTCAGCTCCATGAAAGTTTGTCCCATTGTCACACCAAATCTTCTTTACATTTCCTCTTCTAGCAACAAACCTTTTTAAAGCATTTATGAAGGACGATGTGTCTAAGGAATTGGCTGTCTCTATATGAATTGCTCTTGTAGACAAGCAAGTAAATAATACACGCTACCTCTTCCTGATTTGCCTTCCTTCTTTGACTTCTTGTGGCCCAAAGAAGTCAACACCTGCGTGTGTGAATGGAGCAGCTGGAATTACTCTTTCCAATAGTAAATCAGCCATCTTCTGGTTTAGAACAGGGTTTCTCATTTTTCTGCAAATGACACATCTTTGTAGAACCTGGCGGACACTTGCATTAGTACGGATAATCCAGTAAAGTTCTCTAAGTTTTGACATCACATGGTTGCGTCCAGTATGAGCTAATTTTTCATGTGTGTAATGGATAATCAAAGTGGTAAAATGACTCTTTTTAGGTAATATCATTGGATGTTTCTCGCCAGCTGAAATTTCTGCTTTGGAGAGCCGTCCATTAACGCGAAGAAGCCTGTCTTTAGGATCAATGAAGTGATCTAGTTTATAAATGCTACTGCTACTCCAAAGTCCTCGGCCCCTTGACCCTTCGGTCTTTTGTAAGAGTGTCACTTCCTTACTAAAAGTCTTCTTCTGGATATATCTGATGACTGCTTTTCCAGCAGCATCTAATTCTTCTGCTGTAATTGAACCATTAAGTCTAGCTTGTCTCTTAGATCTCAGTATGGAAAAAAGACGGTGATACACAGCAACAGCCATCCTCAACCGATGCCATGAAGAATAATACTTAAGAAACTTATCAACAGCATTTCTCTCCTCATCTTCTGGATGCATTGCAAAACTTGTAGATCCTTCCAATTCAACTACACCTTCGGGCATATAATTTTTCCACAGCTCCTCTGGTCCTCTAAGAAAATATGGGCCATCAAACCAAATGTTACTCTTCAGCATTTGCTGACTTGTGAAACCTCTTGATGCAATATCAGCAGGATTCTCTTTACTCTGAACATATCTCTACTGTGTATTTTCAGAGAAATCCTTAATTACTTTCACTCTATTTGCAACAAATATAGGAAATCTCTTTCTATCATTAAAAATATAGTGAAGAACTGTTGTAGAATCTGTGTGATAGAATGTCTGGTCCACTGTAATCTGCAGCTCTTTCAAAATGTGTTGTGTGAGACTTATGGACACCACTGCAGCAGTCAATTCCAGTCGGGGTATGGTTGTTGCCTTTACAGGACACACTCTAGACTTTCCCATCAGCAGAGCAGTAGAAATCCTCCCACTGTTATCGGAAAGTCTTATGTATGCTGCAGCACCATAGCCTTCATTACTAGCATCTGAAGACATATGCAGCTGTGTGGAAGTCACTGTACCAAATTTCTTTGGTTTGACACATCTTGGAATCTTTAAGTTACCCAGGATTGGTAAATCATCAAGCCAACTTCTCCAGGGCTTCAGGTATTTTTTGGGAATAACATCATCCCATCCCAAGCTGCTATCCTGACAAACTTCGCGAAGAATTCTCTTAGCTGGCAAAAGGAAAGGAGCCACAAAACCAAGAGGATCATAGAGGGAACATACTGTTGACAAAATAACTCTCCTTGTAAGTGGTTTTGGGTCCAAGCTTGCGGAGAAAGTAAAGTAATCATTTTCAATATTCCACTGAAGACCAAGAGCTCTTTCTACACGAAGTTCATCATAGTCAAGATCACATGTTTGAAGATTTCTTGAACGGTCCTCTTGTGGGATTGATTTCAACACCAGCTTGCTGTTACTCACAAACTTTGTCAGCCGAAAACCTCTTTCCTTCAATGCTGCTCTAACGTCTTTCACAAGTCTTAATGCCTGCTCTTCTGAAGGTACAGACTTTAAATAGTCATCCACATAAAAATTAGTCTTAATGATGTGTTCTACATCTGGACCATACTTATCTCTTGCATGGTCAGCTGCTGCCTTCAAAGCATAATTGGCGATGCTAGGTGATAATACTGCTCCAAATATGTGAACAACCATCCGATACTCTGTAAGTTCGCTTTCAAGTTCACCACCAGGCCACCATAAAAATCTTAGGTGTTTATGTTGATCCTTTGTTACCTGAACTTGGTAAAACATAGATTCTATGTCACCCATCAAGGCCACCCTTTCTAGACGAAATCTGAGGAGCACTCCAATCAGGGAATTAGTCATATCAGGACCTTGCATCAACTTGTCATTAAGGGAACTACCCTGGTATTTAGCACTACAGTCAAAGACTACTCTAATCTTATTTGGCTTTTTTGGATGGTAGACACCATGATGAGGTAGATACCATGCAGGTTGTTCATCATACGACTGATCCTCCGGAACCTTATAAGCATATCCTTCAGACACCAATTTCTCAACAAATTCCACATAATCTTCATGGTACTTTGGATTTAGTTTCCTTTTTCTTCTTTGCCATTGTGCTCGTTTCACTGCCTGTTCTCTATTGTTTACCAAGTTAACTTAATTGGTTCTAAATGGTAGGGGAAGCTGGTAGTGTCCATTGATCACTGAATGTTTTCTGCCACTTCTTTGAGGAACTGTTGATCTTCTTGTGACAGACCCTTCTCATCAGGAACTCTACCAACATCTTTCTCACTAAAGTCTCTTTCAAACATATGGACCACAGCTGCAGGATGAAAACATTCCTTTACCCTTTCAACTTCCTGAAGAAAGACATGGTGACATGAAATACTGTTCTTCTCTGAAGAATATTTAAAATGTAGAGGGCCACTAACAGTCCATCCATGGTGGTAAAGAACTGCATAAGAATCTTGACCCTTGGCTGGAAGCACCTCTAAAGGTTGCAGTGCTTTAGGGCAATTACTGTCAATCAACAAACCAATCTCCAGATCTGCTCTATAATCAGGAATTAGATCAGCAATATTCCTCAGACCGGCTACCTGTTTGAGCAATTTTGGTTTTGGTATCTGTTGATGACTCACTGGGATATCTTGACGAGTAGGTGGTTTTTGGCAGATCAATAGTGTTGTTTCCTTCCATATCTGTAACACACAAATTATTAACCGCCAAAGTATTCACAATGTTTACGCCATGCATGGTTTGAAGCTTTAAACATGTCTCTGTTCCAGATGCACCTATCTGCTCTCGTAAACTCTCTGTGATGAAACATCCAGTGCTGCCATTATCAAAAAAGGCATAAGTGTCCAAAACTACTTTGTTTCCTTTCTGATATACTTTTACTGGGAGAATAGCCTGTAATATTGTATTTACTTCACTAACATGATTGGTAGTACATGTGCTAACAATAATTTCCCTTGCATCTTTGCTAGATGAGCTATCATTCTCTTTATGTAGTTTGAATCCATCGATATGCAGTGATGTGTGATGCCTCTTAGAGCATGTCTTACATTGCTTCCTTTTCATACATCCTTTACAGGTATGGTTGAGATCAAAGCATCCAAAACACAACCTTCTCTCCTTAAGGAAATCTATTTTTTCTTCAGAGGTCTTCTTAGCAAAATTCCAGCAATCGTCAAGATCATGGTTTTTCTTGCACATTGGACATGATTTCTCTTTCTCAGACACTATTGATGTCTTTCTATTTTCTGGATTCAGTTCTGCTTGGGTAGCAAAGCTTGAACTTTTGCTCTTTTGTTGACAAGATCTGAATTTGAAGCTACCAGAGTTGTTTTCAGGCTTTGAATAATTATTTTGAAGAGCAAACTTGCTGAATGCTGGGTCGTTTGCTGCCTTTGCCTTTTTATAAACAAATTCAACCAAATCGGCAAAATCAACTCCTCCCTTTTCTTCCCTCTAATGTCCAGCCAGGCTACACCACTTGTTCTGAAGAAATGTCGGAAGTTTTTTAACAACTGCTTGAAGGTTAGGAAGATGTTTTAGTACTTCCATGTGTGACAAGTTGGTCATGGCATGTATGCACTTGATAAGGAATAAAGCAAATGTATACAAGCTATGAGGATCTTCGTGTTTCAGTGCAGACCAAGAAATAAGTTTCTTAATATATGCCATCGACACCTTGTAGGGATCGCCATACTCTTGACTGAGCAAAATCCTAGCTGTAGTATCTCCTTCTGAAGAACTCATATACAAGCATCCACCTATCAAGTCTTTGGCTTCCCCTTCAAGTTGCTGATCCAAGTAGTACAGTTTATCAGCATCACCCGAACCATTTGGGGCAATTCTGGCATCAAATGCCATCATGAAACTGGCAAACTCAATAGGATCACCTTTAAATTTTGGTACTTATATGCTTGGAAGCAACATTGCTGCAGTCATGTGCTGCTGTGTCTTCAGAAGCATCTCTTGTTGGGACTGTAGTTGCATATCAAGATTTGGCTCGGAGAACCGACACTGGCTAGAACTACAGGGAACGTTCGCTTTCAACTGAGGAGTATCAGCTATTATATCCGAAGGTTGTGGTTGGAACTGGTCTACATTTGGATTCAACTGGGAAGGAGTATCTTTCGGCACGATATCCGAGATATTATCAGCTTCAGCATAAACTCTTTCTCTTGCTTGAGACATTGCAATTTTTGTTTCTAATTCCAATTACACTTTCTTTTTTCTGAGTATAAATTCTTGCTCTTCCATCACTTTTGCTTTTTCTCTCATAGCATGTTGAGCCAGTCTAGCTTTCTCTTTGAGGCGAGCAGATCTTACACTAGTTCTGCTGGACTTAGTCCTGCTAGTGGATGAGGAACAAAGACTTTTTCTATCAAGGTCTGCCGTCAATTGTAATTCACTTTCCTTGACCCAGTTATTCATTTCTGTAATGAAACGATCAATGGATACTGTATTTTCTGAATACCTCTTATTTACTGTGTTTCGTTCACTGGAATCTGTTAAATGCTTCTCATATTGCTGAAAACATTCATCATATTTATCACGTAATTTACACAAAATAATCATTTCAGACTTCACCAGATGGAGATTATCACAATTATCCATTAGTCTAAATATCTCATTTCTCCTTTTGGTCACAGCAGACAGAGCAGCAGTTTGGGCATTTTTCAAAGTTTTCATTTGCTCTTGTATCACTTCGATATAATCTTCACTGAATATAGACACAGCAACTTCGCTAGATTCCTGCATTTTCAATCACAAGATTTTCTTGAACTAATGTAGCTGCCGTTTTCTTCAAAGCCAAAGGGATGAGATGTACAAAAGACACAGATACTGTTACTCACGTCACACTTTATTAAATTTTTTATATAAAGTTCAAGTTGATATCACAAGACACTTTAAACCAACTTAAAGCTTTAAATCACTTAACACTAAGCACTACGACTTAAGTTGATCATAACTGTAAAAGCTTATATTTGGTCAGTACTCCAAGACCAGAGAACCAATGATGAGTACTTTGCTAGTAGTGCAGGCCGACGAGGTTCAAGAAACTGAAAATAACAAAATACAAACTTACTAAATTTGTTAAAAAGAAATTCCATAATAAATAAAGAATTTATAATAGTTTGATTTCACTACAAAACACCACAAACATGAAATAGAATATATACAAATTTCAGTAAAGAAATAAACTTACATCTGTGTTACTCTAAGCTACATCCAATACAAGCGAAACGAATTTCCAAAGAAATGTTCTTTACACTTTGAAGACTTCTTGTACTCTGTCAGTCACCAAAAAACCTTGATCCTATTTCTAGAACATATAATTGTTACAGTGTAATTCCAACACTGATAACTACCAGGATAAACAATCTTTTCAAGAACTACTCAACGATTATCAAACAAATTACAGCGGTAACAATCCAAAACAGACTGAACAATGTTTACATGTAAAACGGACAAAATATCTACAATACAATTTAACCCTAATCACCAAGTTAAAAAACAGAGCTTATTAAATGATTATATACACAAATGGTTTTTATAAAATGCTGCATTTAGAATATGTAACAAATCTTTTTTACATTTAGTACCAAGCGTAAGAGAAATTATTGTTATGATCACAATATGCAAAAAAAACATGACTATATTGTATTCCTGAAAGTTATAATATCATATCTTAAAACTGAAGGAGGAAGTATATAATAACAAATTATTTAAGATAATAATATAATAATATTCACATGGCAGAATGATTAGCTATGTTTTGTATTATTTTCATATATATGCGACTGCAAAGTATGTACCGTGAATAGCATCATTGGCATTTATTTGAGACAGTAACACAAAGGCCAAGCAACATTACAATCCTGGGAATTATATGCTTTTCTGATAAGTTAGAAGAAACTCATTATTAGAAATTAAAGTATAATTCCATCCAAAATTTATACACGTAAAGTTAATTGATTGGAGATTTGTTCCTGTGATTCCTTGGAGACCGGGTAATGTTTGGAAAGAAAGAAGTATTTTTCATCTTTGACCAAAATTACAAGCTTTCATTGTGCAATCTACATTTTAATATTTTTTCTAATTAGATTCATGCTGGAAAATTTTTTATCACATAAAAAAGTCGATCCTAATATGGAGAGAACCCCTTATGAGAACTTGTTATTTTTGTAGTCGTCTGGAAATGTCCTCCAAACATTTTGTGTTTTTAAATACTCCAGATCAGAGAGTAAACCTTTACATTTTGTTAGCCATACTTATTACTGCAAAACAGCTATTTCAAGCACAAACTCTGTTCGGTTCACATTAGTTAAGGGTGACAAACTTAGTACAGATATATCTGACCCAGATGGTTTAATCTGAAAGGACAGGGTTACTTTCTCCCTTTTGAATTCGAGATAACTGTTTTTATAGCACAAACATCAAACTCATAATATGTGGATTCTTTGTATTTTTTCTCAAGACCTTTGACAAACACTGAAAGGTTTCTTTCAAATGTAAACACTTCATCTTAATTACAAAAAGTACTGTTTGCCTTTCCTTGTAATTTGAGTTAAGGTTATTCAAATGTTGAATTATTTGATAGTTCAAGTAGGGAAACTATTTACAAGTAATCAAAAAAAAAAAAAAAAATGGAAAATTTATGCCTATAAACAAGCCTTTGGAATTTTACAAAATATGGTTTTCAGTGTGTTAAATGATTTGTTGGTTTTATATGGATATAAAAGGGTTAGTTTAGCGTTTAGAGCTGTATAAGATTATTAAAAGAGACGAATGTGCCTCCTTATATGAGGGTTGGTGGCCCCTGGGTTAGTCGTTGCAAACATTACTGAATTAACAAACTCAAACGTAATTTCAAGAGCTATCAGATTCTGCAAGCCTTCAGCAGAGTTCTGCTATCCTACCATTAGCTACATTCCTATCTCTCACAATATCTTAAGGTGTTGCAAGTTTTGATATTCACATTTTGTTAAAATTTTGGGGAATTTTCTTTTTTTTATGTATATTTAGCATAACTCTGTTAACAAATATACTAACAGGAAACTAACGAGCAAAAAAGAAAGTTTTTTTTATGAATATGAATATATAGACTCAGCATACAGTTGTTATAAAACTTACAATTTCATTTATATGTTATTTCATACAACATATTTCACAAACAATTAGAATACAGATTTTATTCATATAGCTCAGTATTATTTTTTTTTTTTATAATTACTAATTCAACATTCCATTTGAAAATACAATTCCAATTTTTTCCAATTTCAGGAAAGACATATTAGTAACATTTGTCCGTAAATATTTCTTTTTCAGTGTGTGCGTGTGGGGGGGGGGGACGTAGAAATTTTTTAAGACCTTCTCGGCATTTTTTACACGAAAAATAGCTATATAAAAATTATCCTAACAATTGTTCCAAAGGTTAATAGGGTTAATAGGAGCTTTTATCAAGAAGTTACATCATACATCTAGAAAGTCTTATATAGAGAACGTGTAGAAAATTGTACAAAGAACGCCTTATATGGCCTTGCTATCACAAAAGTCCATAATGTTAGAGGAAGTTGATTAGTCCTGAATGGTTACGAACTCTTGAAGAAACAATATTTTAAAGCAGTGTTTCCTTTTGTTTAGCTAATCTTTTCTTCACCATTTCGTTAAATATTTACTGAAATGTTACATAGTTAATACTTCTGATATATAGGACACTTTTTTTTTATT
Organism: Palaemon carinicauda; assembly: GCF_036898095.1. Classification (NCBI taxonomy): domain Eukaryota; kingdom Metazoa; phylum Arthropoda; class Malacostraca; order Decapoda; family Palaemonidae; genus Palaemon; species Palaemon carinicauda. Next base: position 39,643,676 of record NC_090753.1, on the reverse strand, counting down.
CCATATGTCAGGATTACTTAGAAAGTAATCAACGGATTTTAATTAAGTATAGTTGAAGTTGTGGAGGATTGATTTCTGTTTTA
>NC_090753.1:39628593-39636093 GCF_036898095.1 Palaemon carinicauda | reverse complement strand
ATTATTATTATTATTATTATTATTATTATTATTATTATTATTATTATTATTATTATTATTATTATTATTATTATTATCATCCATGCTACAACCCTACGATGACATAAGCCCAAGGGCTCTAACAAGGCAAAATAGCACTGTGAGGTAAGGAAATAAACTACAAGAGAAGTTATGAGCAATCAAAAGTAGATTTTTTCACGAAAAGTACAACATTAAAAAATATATTGTATATATAAACTATAAAAACTTCGAAAATACAAGAGGAAGAGATATAAGATAAAATAATGTGCCCGAGGGTACCCTCAAGCAAAAGAACTTTAGCCGCAGACACTGGAAGACCATTGATTTTATGCTATGTGCACTACTAAGGACTATAGTATATTTCAAATTCGTACTCTGAATTTTAGAACCTCCAGCCAATAAGGAAGCCGTTCTTTACATTAATTAAAATCCGAGACGTTCTCGATATTTTATCATCAAATATGACAAAGATTTCATGTTTTTTAATATCGAACTTTTCGTCTAATTAAGGACATTTTTTCATGTAAAGGAAATGTTACTGAAGGTTACTGGCATGGCTGGCTTTTTGTCTGACGTTCATGGAACCATTGAAAATATTACTTTATTCGGGTTTCAAGAAAGATGCTAGGCGTTTGTTTCGTCATTATATACTGTATATTAACACACATACACAAACACACACAAACTCACACACACACACACACACACACACACACACACATATATATATATATATATATATATATATATATATATATATATATATATATATATATATATATATATATATATATATATATATATATATATATACCAAGGCACTTCCCCCAATTTTGCGGTCTAGCCGACATCAGACAAATGAAACAATAAAGGGGGACCTTTCCTCTCTACGTTCCTCCCAGCCTGACAAGGAACTCAGCCGAGTTCGGCTGGTACTGCTTGGGTGCTACAGGCCCCCCTCCCCCGTTATCCACCGCAGATGAAGCTTCATAACGCTGAATCCCCTACTGCTGCTATCCCGCGGTCATCCAAGATGCCGGAGGAAGCCGCAGGGCCTACCGGAACTGCGTCACAATTGCTCGCCGTTCATTCCTATTTTTAGCACGCTCTCATCCCTCTCTCACATCTATCCTTCTATCACCCAGAGCTTTCTTCACTCCATCCATCCACCCAAACCTTGGCCCTCCTCTTGTACTTCTCCCATCAACTCTTGCATTCATCACCTTCCTTAGCAGACAGTCATTTTCCATTCTCTCAACATGGCTAAACCACCTCAACACATTCATATCCACTCTATCTGCTAACTCATTTCTTATACACATTCTTACCCTCACTACTTCGTTCTTAACCCTGTCTACTCAAGATACACCAGCCATACTCCATAGACACTTCATCTCAAACACATTCAATTTCGGTCTCTCCGTCACTTTTATTCCCCACAATTCCGATCTATACATCACAGTTGCTACAATCACTTTCTCATACAGAACTCTCTTTACATTCATGCCCATCCCTCTATTTTGTATCACTCCATTAACTGCCCCAAACACTTTGCATCCTTCATTCATTCTCTGACGTAGATAGATAGATAGATAGACAGATATTTTCATTGACCACAATACAAAATAATCTGAATTTCACAAAAGAGTATTTGGTCCAAATTACAAAATCAAATACAATAGATTTTGTACAATCTCTTTACAAACTAAATGAATTTCAATTACGCATATATTCCATTAACTGCCCCCAACACTTTGCATCCTTCATTCATTCTCTGACGTAGATAGATAGATAGATAGATAGACAGATGTTTTTATTGACCACAATACAAAATAATCTGAATTTTACAAAAGAGTATTTGGTCCAAATTACAAAATTAAATACAATAGATTTTGTACAATCTCTTTACAAACTAAATGTATTTCAATTACGCATATATTGTACTAAAGCTAAGAACAAAACCAATTTAACAAAACGCCATCAACAAGTTCCTGTAATTACAATTTTACACATTATAATAATGTTACCTTCGATATAAAGAAAGAAGCTCATGTACAATTTTACATACTACATCATAATCAGTTCAGGTTACTATCAAGACTAAAGCTGTGCTAACGTTATACGTCTGCCTGATCTGTAACGAAAGTGGACAATTTTCAATGACATGAGTCTCTGTCTGGACTCCACCTCATGAACACAACCTCTCATCCATTGGCAGACGGCCTCTATCTATTCTGTTCCACCGACCCGTCTCAACTGCCAATTAATGAGCACCTAACGGCATTCTTGTCCATGCAACACGTTCTATTTCATTAAGTCTTAATTGGTTTGCATGAATATCATGAACGACTAAATCTGGGTTAAGAGTTTTATAGAATACAATCCTATTGGAATTGGAGTTTCTGGCCCTTAATTGTAGTTCACATTTTCCTTCTTCAATATCATCAGTATTATCAGAAATAAGGTTTCATATATACCTCGAAACAGAGTCATTATAGTTCATCACTATTCGCATGGCATGAATTAAAGGGTCATCATCCATATTATTCCTTTCAAACCATATCATTTTAAAGAATTTCCTTTGCCTCGATTTTATTGATGTCCTCATCGGCGGAAGTCCCAGTTCTACCATACATACGTCATTATTAGTAGTTTTTCTGACTCCAAAAGTTGTTGATTACACCATTTATATTGCTTTTCGATGGGTTTAATATCGTCATTTAACCATGACTCACATGAATATAATATAGTTGACATAATAGCAACATAAAAATTTTTCCTCTTAACTAAAAATGGCACATCATTGTTTCTATTTATAAATGAAATAAATTTGAGAGTATGAAAAATTTTACTAATTGCATGCTGCTTGATAGATTTTGCGGGAGAACCATCCTCTGTAAAAGGACTGTTGATAAATGTACCGATTACAGTAACCAATCACATCAGAATTACATACCATGGGTTCTTTGTCTTCCCTAGTACCATCAATCATTATAAATTTAGTTTTACTGTCATTAATAATCTTCCCATAGGAATTACAAAATTCATACAATATCCTTATTTCATGTTCCATACCATCCTTTGTAGTGGATAGGAGGACATTCATCCATTATGACCATAATATGCAACCAAACAAGAAAACCATCTAAAGGGCAATCACGTTTTATCATTTGTATCATATCATTTACATATAAAACAAATAAAATACATGAAGTAGGTGAACCTTGGCGCACACCCACAGTAGCAGCAAGGAGAGAGGCCCCAATCACACTATTTGTGCAATGATATACAGCAACCAATGCTAAAAGCATAGTCATCCCACATCCCTTTTCTTTTAGCACAGGAAATAACTTATGTCTAGGCTCAAAATCATAAGCTCTTCTGAAATAAACAAAGGTTAGAAAAAGCTTCAATTTCTTCCTCCTAGCTACGTCCATTAATAGCCTCAAAGTTAATATATGCTTTTTACATCCCCTCCCCGCTTGACTTCCTGCTTGCTCCCTACACGGCTTAAACCACTGACTAAGACGAACACATAAGACCATATCGTAAATCTTAGCTATACTATTAATTACATTTATGCCTCTGTAATTACCCGGAGAAGCCCTACTTCCTCGTTTGAATATTGTATGCATCTTTGCTGTAATCCAACTTATGGGTAAGAACTAGACAAAAATAAATTATTGAATAATGTAGCAATTAGCATGATCCACTCAAACGGTAATAAGTTGAACAAACCTGGGGTAGACCAAGTACTTAAACAGACCCACCTCCTCAAGTAACTCTCCATTCAACATAATATTCAACCTAGCACCACCTTCCCTTCTCGTATATCTCATAACCTTACTCTTACCCACATTAACACTCAACTTCCTTCTCTCACACACCCTTCCGAATTCTGTCACTAATCGGCCACGCAACCAGTAGAGTATCATCCGCAAACAACAACTGATTTATCTTCCATTCATGGTCATTCTCGTCTACCGGTTTCAATCCTCCTCCAAGCGCTCGACCATTCACCTCTCTCACCACTCCATCAACATACAAGTTAAACAACTCCAACGACATCACACATCCCTGTCTCAGCCCAACTCTCCCCGGAAACCAATCGGTCAATTCGTTTCCTATCCTAACACATGTTTTACTACCTTTGTAGAAACTTTTCACTGCTTGCAACAACCTTCAACCAACTCCATATAACCTCATCACATTCCACATTGCTTCACTATCAACTTTATCATACGTTTTCTCCAGATCCATAAACGCAACATACACCTCCTTACCTTTTGCTATATATTTCTCGCATATCTGCCTAACTGTGAAAATCTGATTCATACAACCCCTACCTCTTCTAAAACCACACTATACTTCTAAGATTGCATTCTCTGTGTAATCATTAGTCGTATTAATCAGTACTCTACCATAAACTTTTCCAACTACACTCAACAAACTAATACCCCTTGAATTACAACACTCATGCATATTTCCCTTACCCTTATATTGTGGTACAATACATGCACAAACCAAATCTACTGGTAACATTGACAACACAAAACACATATTAAACAATCTCACCAACCATTCAAGTATGGTCACACCCCCTTCCTTCAACATCTCAGCTCTCACACCATCCATACCAGATGCTTTTCCTACTGTCGTTTCATCTAGTGCTCTCCTCACTTCCTCTCTTGTAATCTCTCTCTCATTCTCATTTCCCATCACCGGCACCTCAACACCTGCAACAGAAATTATATCTGTCTTCCTATTATCCTCAACATTCAGTAAACTTTAAAAATATTCTGCCCACCTTTTCCTTGCCCCCTCTCCTTTTAACAACCTTCCATTTGCATATTTCACTGTCTCTTCAATTCTTGAACCAGCCTTCCTTACTCCCTTCACTTCTTTCCAAAACTTCTTCTTATTCTCTTCATACGAACGACCCAATCCCTGACCCCACCTCAGGTCAGCTGCCCTGTTTGCCTCACTTACCTTGCGCTTTACTTCCACATTTTTTTCTCTATATCTTTCATACTTCTCTACACTATTACTCTGCATCCATCTTCAAAAACCCTCTTTTTCTCTTCCACTTTTACCTTCACTCCTTCATTCCACCATTCACTGCCCTTCCTCATGCTGCCTCCAACAACCTTCTTGCCACACACATCACTTGCAATCCCAAAAATATTTTTATTTACTAACTTCCACTCCTCTAAATTACTAGTTTCTCTTTCTTTCACTCTGTCATATGACATTTTCAACCTTTCTTGATATTTACTTTTTACTCCCGGTTTTATTAGCTGTTCAACCTTCACTGTATATATATATATATATATATATATATATATATATATATATATATATATATATATATATATATATATATATATATTCAAATAAGCCATATATATTTTTGATACATTAATGTCTGGATTCTCTTAACGACCTCGGGATCAGAGCCCCAGGCGAAATCACACAAAGACAAGAGCTTGTGACCGGCCAGGAATCGAACCCTGGTCCGGCAAGCTTGTATAGACAGTGACTACCACTTGGCCAAGTGGTAGTCACCGTCTATACAAGCTTGCCGGACCAGGGTTCGATTCCCGGCCGGTCAGAAGCGCTTGACTTTGTGTGATTTCACCTGGGGCTCTGATCCCAAGGATGTTGAGAGAATCCAGACATTAATGTATCAAAAATATATATGGCTAATTTGAATATGAAAAACACGTCTAGATGTGCAAAATTTATCATATATATATATATATATATATATATATATATATATATATATATATATATATATATATATATATATATATATATATATATATATATAGGTGTGTGTCTAGTTGAGTATGTTAGTGTATATACTGTACATATTATGTTTGTTTTTGAAGTTTTCATTTATGCAAGGGATGGATAAATGATATAACAACTGGCCATATACACAAAGGACTAGTACCCAAATCCAGGTTCCACCCAAGTTAGAACTAAAGAGGGCCAGGCAATGGCTGCTATTTACTCAGCAGGTATACCTATTGGCTCCTCCTTTGGAGGAGCCAATCTCTTAGTCACAAGGATTGTAGGGTTCAGAGAGTACCGGGAACTATCGAGCTTGAAAGTGTCTCAAAATCCGGGCCGACACATTGTTAGCACGTTACTAAAACCCGGTACTTTTCCTTATTTCAGTATCCAATTATTTTACACAAATGCTAATGATATTTATTCCTGAAAGGATTTTCCTTTTGGAAATTATATCAATTACATCGAGAAGAAAAAACAAACTCGGTTTCTCTACATCTGTATCCCTGTAATTATCCCAATTTAAACATTTTATCAAAGCTAAAAAAATACTCATATGATATCTTTTTAGTATTTCTTTATTAGAAATCATAAAAGAAAGGATTATGAAAAGGCAAGATATACATGTATATTACTCCTGACCGAATAATTTACTTTTTTTTCATCAGCATTTTACCCTTAAATTCATTACAAGGAAACTGTAATGCATCGCTTCGACATTGAAGTGCGCCTAAACCTGCATCTTTTTCGTAAGGTCTAGATCCACGTTTTGCGTCAGTGGAGAACCACCTTCAATGCATAAAGCATGCCACTTCTACAATGCAGGATATAACTTGAATCCATTCGTGGGAGACATTCAGTTCAGATCACTGGCTTTTGTTTTCTTACTTATCTCAAAATTCGTTTCTAGATTTATTTATTATATGTAACCAAAAGCCGCTATGAGGGACAGGAATTTCTCCTTAAAATACATATAAACTGGGAATTCTTATTGCGTATTTATAATAAGGAATGATTATCATTAATTTATAAATAGGCTCAGGAGTATTTTTTATGTTTAGTTTCACAGACAAAATCATTCAAATTGATATATTTCTTTAACCTCAACTACCAGGCATCACATTCAACCAACAAGCTAAAACAAGAACTAGTTTTTATTCAACATTCCTTCTAACTCGATCAATAATTTGTTAGCCAATAACTGAACGTTGTTTTTCCTATATCATATATATATATATATTTATATATATATATATATATATATATATATATATATATATATATATATATAATATATATATATATATATATATATATATATATATATATATATATATATATATATATATATGTGTGTATATATATATATATATATATATATATATATATATATATATATATATATATATATATATATATATTCTTATACTAAAACATATCCAATATATATTTTCCAAAGCGTTATCAGTATACCTTTACGTTTAATGAATATAGCTCTGGCTTACCAAATAAGATTTTTAGAGCCTTTATTTCTTGTTTATGAGAATTTTGGCATATCAGACCTTTACGATGTTTTGAACTTGGGGGAATTTAAAAGCGAATCTAAGACTCCTTTCCACGGTTTTTGAGTTAAAATTATTATTATTATTATTATTATAATCATTATTATTTTTATTATTA
>NC_090753.1:39608593-39621093 GCF_036898095.1 Palaemon carinicauda | reverse complement strand
AGAACATAGAGAAAGATTGCAAACAGTTCTGAAGAAGTTGAAGGAACATAATATTAGAGTAAATAAGAGCAAATGTATTTTAGAAGTTGATTCAGTGGAATACTTAGGTTTTGTAATAAATAGCAAGGGTATTCACAAAACTAAAGAGAAGATTAAAGCTGTACAATCAACAAAAGTGCCAGAAAATGTTAAGGAATTACAATCATTTCTAGGTTTAGTAACATTTTATGGGAATTTCATTCAGAATTTGTCTACAATTGCACATCCATTGTATAATCTGTTGAATAAGGGTGTAGAATGGAAGTGGACAGAAGAGTGTCATGAATCTTTTGAAAGAATCAAGCAGGAAATAACATCACCTACATTCTTAGTACATTATCAAATGGATTTACCAGTTAAATTAGTATGTGATGCATCAAACATAGGTTTAGGTGCAGTATTATCTCATGTAATGCCAGATGGAACAGAAAAACCAATTGCATTCACTTCTAGAGTATTGAACAAGGCAGAAAGGAATTACTCTCAAATAGAAAAGGAAGGTTTAGCATTAGTTTATGGAGTTAAAAAATTTCATATGTATCTTTATGGTAGGAAAAAGTTCACACTTGTTACAGATCATAAACCTTTATTAGCAATATTGGGTCCAAAAGCAAGTTTACCTACGTTGGTGGCTGCAAGACTACAACGTTGGGCAGTTACGTTAGCAGCGTACCACTATGATATAGAATACCGTCCAACATCAAACATGGGTAATGCAGATGCTTTATCCAGTTACTCGTAGACAAAGCTCCAGAAGAGTATGATGACAGTGTTCTGTTAAATTCTGTATATGATGTACCAATAACTGCGAAATATGTAGCACACAGTACCAAGCAAGACCCAGTACTTAGTAAGGTTTTGGAGAGTTTAATGACAGGTAGAGACTTATGTGGAAAAGAGGAAAATTGTAAACCGTATAAGGATATATGGTATGAACTGGGTGTAACACAAGGAATAGTGATGAGAGGTTCCAGGGTAGTTATTCCTAATTCACTGAGAAATAAGGTTTTGTCTGAAATACATGCTGATCACCAGGGTATTGTAAGATCAAAGTCAATTGCGAGAACTTTTGTATGGTGGCCAGGTGTAGATAAAGATGTGGAATGTTATATAAAGAATTGTATGAATTGTGTTATGCAACAGAACAATCCTCAATTTGCTAGAATGCACCCGTGGGAGTTACCCAGGTATCCATGGCAAAGAGTGCATATAGATTTTGCAGGTCCTTTTTTGAATTATTTGTTTTTGATAGTAGTAGATGCTTACAGTAAGTGGCCAGAAATTATCCCAATGAAGACAACAACGTCTTACGCCACAATAAAAGAGTTAATGCAAATTTTTTCAACTTATGGTATTCCAGAAAGAATTGTTACAGATAATGGTCCACAATTTACCTCACAAGAGTTTAAAGAATTTTGTAATGTCAATGGTATAAAGCATACATTTTCAGCTACATATCATCCATCTACTAATGGAGAGGCTGAAAGATTTGTCCAAACGTTTAAACACAATATGAAGTGTAAAAAAACAAATTCAGGTAATATATTTTTGCATGTGTCAAAATTTTTATTGTCTTATAGAACAACGCCACACAGCACAACAGGCGTGGCACCCTCATCTCTGTTGATGGGGAGGAGGATAAGGTGTAAGTTAGATTTGTTGTATCCAAGTTTGCAAAGTGATTTTGAAGATAAAGGGTATAAACAAGTAGCAAAGCTTCCTAATGTAAGACATTTTTTACCTTTGTCTGATGTCATGGTAAGATCGTACAACACTCCAGAGAAGTGGGTACCAGGAGAGATTGTAAGAGAGATAGGAAATTTACATTATGATGTTCGTGTTGGTGATAATGTTGTAAAACGTCATGTTGATCAATTACAGCCGTTAAACAGAAAGACAGTAGAGCATGTGAATGTTAGAGATGAGAAACTTAAAGAAGTAGTTAGATCAAATGAGTCAAATATTAACCAAGATGGTCCAACATCCAATGTAGATTCAGAACCAATTCATGTACCAGTACAAGATGAGGTTAAAGTGCTTCCTAATAGGATTAACAGAGGAAAGCCCCCTGAGAGATTAGATTTATGAAGATTTATGTATTATTGTAATAATGTACTATATCATTTCAAGTGTTGCAGGTATTGTGCAACATTGCATCATATTGCATGAATAAGAAATGTTATGCTTTGTACATAAGAGTAATGATTTGTTTTGGTATTAGGAATCAAACATTTGTTGATTACCTCAAAGATAGGATGTGGTTCTTTATGATTTTGTACTGGAGTAGGATTTAAGTCTTTTCAGAGCGATGCTCTTTTGTTTAGCAATGTTTTGGTTTTGTCAGATATTGTAAGACGCTCCACACAGACTTGGGAGTCAGCTGTCAGAGTACAATGTAGTCTTTTATACATTAAATGTATATTTTAAGAATACCAACGTCTTATTACCCATCAAGCCAAAATTGACGACTAGAGATGGGATCAGCTGGGAAATAATTACTAACAATTGTTCATCTATGTTCCAGGTAATTATTATGGTTAATAGAACTTCCTACCAAAGTACCATATCCCACACTGACGACTAGAGATGGGATCAGCTGGGAAATAATTACTAACAATTGTTCATATATGTTCCAGGTAATTATTATGGTTAATAGAACTTCCTACCAAAGTACCATATCCCACACTAAACCTAGAAATGATTGTAATTCCTTAACATTTTCTGGCACTTTTGTTGATTGTACAGCTTTAATCTTCCCTTTAGTTTTGTGAATACCCTTGCCGTTTATTACAAAACCTAAGTATTCCACTGAATCAACTTTTAAAATACATTTGTTTTTATTTACTCTAATATTATGTTCCTTCAACTTCTTCAGAACTGTTCGCAATCTTTCTCTATGTTCTCTTGTGTCTTTACCCGCAATTAAAATATCATCTACAAAAATGAATACTCCTTGCATCCCTTACCAAATCCGAAAGACATATTTGCAACTATGTCAGGATGCAGTGTTTTTTTCTAAATTAGATTTAAGACAAGCATTTCAACAGCTTCCCATGGATGAAACTTCACAAGAATTATGTACAGTAAATATATCCTTAGGTTTGTTTAGGCCAAAGAGATTACCTTATGGAGTTGCAAGTAGTCCAGCTATATGGCAACAAACTATGGATAAGATTTTTTCAGGAATGCAAGGAGTATTCATTTTTATAGATGATATTTTAATTGCGGGTAAAGACACAAGAGAACATAGAGAAAGATTGCGAACAGTTCTGAAGAAGTTGAAGGAACATAATATTAGAGTAAATAAGAACAAATGTATTTTAGAAGTTGATTCAGTGGAATACTTAGGTTTTGTAATAAATAGCAAGGGTATTCACAAAACTAAAGAGAAGATTAAAGCTGTACAATCAACAAAAGGGCCAGAAAATGTTAAGGAATTACAATCATTTCTAGGTTTAGTAACATTTTATGGGAATTTCATTCAGAATTTGTCTACAATTGCACATCCATTGTATAATCTGTTGAATAAGGGTGTAGAATGGAAGTGGACAAAAGAGTGTCATGAATCTTTTGAAGAATCAAGCAGGAAATAACATCACCTACATTCTTAGTACATTATCAAATGGATTTACCAGTTAAATTAGTATGTGATGCATCAAACATAGGTTTAGGTGCAGTATTATCTCATGTAATGCCAGATGGAACAGATAAACCAATTGCATTCACTTCTAGAGTATTGAACAAGGCAGAAAGGAATTACTCTCAAATAGAAAAGGAAGGTTTAGCATTAGTTTATGGAGTTAAAAAATTCCATGTGTATCTTTATGGTAGGAAAAAGTTCACACTTGTTACAGGTCATAAACCTTTATTAGCAATATTGGGTCCAAAAGCAATTTTACCTACGTTGGTGGCTGCAAGACTACAACGTTGGGCAGTTACGTTAGCAGCGTACCACTATGATATAGAATACCGTCCAACATCAAAAATGGGTAATGCAGATGCTTTATCCAGATTACCCGTAGACAAAGCTCCAGAAGAGTATGATGACAGTGTTCTGTTAATTTCTGTATATGATGTACCAATAACTGCGAAAGATGTAGCACACAGTACCAAGCAAGACCCAGTACTTAGTAAGGTTTTGGAGAGTTTAATGACAGGTAGAGACTTATGTGGAAAAGAGGAAAACTGTAAACCGTATAAGGATATATGGTATGAACTGGGTGTAACACAAGGAATAGTGATGAGAGGTTCCAGGGTAGTTATTCCTAATTCACTGAGAAATAAGGTTTTGTCTGAAATACATGCTGATCACCAAGGTATTGTAAGATCAAAGTCAATTGCGAGAACTTTTGTATGGTGGCCAGGTGTAGATAAAGATGTGGAATGTTATATAAAGAATTGTATGAATTGTGTTATGCAACAGAACAATCCTCAATTTGCTAGAATGCACCCGTGGGAGTTACCCAGGTATCCATGGCAAAGAGTGCATATAGATTTTTCAGGTCCTTTTTTGAATTATTTGTTTTTGATAGTAGTAGATGCTTACAGTAAGTGGCCAGAAATTATCCCAATGAAGACAACAACGTCTTACGCCACAATAAAAGAGTTAATGTAAATTTTTTCAACTTATGGTATTCCAGAAAGAATTGTTACAGATAATGGTCCACAATTTACCTCACAAGAGTTTAAAGAATTTTGTAATGTCAATGGTATAAAGCATACATTTTCAGCTACATATCATCCATCTACTAATGGAGAGGCTGAAAGATTTGTCCAAACGTTTAAACACAATATGAAGTGTAGAAAAGCAAATTCAGGTAATATATTTTTGCATGTGTCAAAATTTTTATTGTCTTATAGAACAACGCCGCACAGCACAACAGGCGTGGCACCCTCAAATTTGTTGAAGGGGAGGAGGATAAGGTGTAAGTTAGATTTGTTGTATCCAAGTTGCAAAGGGATTTAGAAGATAAAGGGTATAAACAAGTAGCAAAGCTTCCTAATGTAAGACATTTTTTACCTTTGTCTGATGTCATGGTAAGATCGTACAACACTCCAGAGAAGTGGGTACCAGGAGAGATTGTAAGAGAGATAGGAAATTTACATTATGATGTTCGTGTTGGTGATAATGTTGTAAAACGTCATGTTGATCAATTACAGCCGTTAAACAGAAAGACAGTAGAGCATGTGAATGTTAGAGATGAGAAACTTAAAGAAGTAGTTAGATCAAATGAGTCAAATATTAACCAAGATGGTCCAACATCCAATGTAGATTCAGAACCAATTCATGTACCAGTACAAGATGAGGTTAAAGTGCTTCCTAATAGGATTAACAGAGGAAAGCCCCCTGAGAGATTAGATTTATGAAGATTTTTACAATGTCAAGTTAAGGGGGAGGAGACTGTTATGTATTATTGTAATAATGTACTATATTATTTCAAGTGTTGCAGGTATTGTGCAACATTGCATCATATTGCATGAATAAGACATGTTATGCTTTGTACATAAGAGTAATGATTTGTTTTGGTATTAGGAATCAAACATTTGTTGATTACCTCAAAGATAGGATGTGGTTCTTTATGATTTTGTACTGGAGTAGGATTTAAGTCTTTTCAGAGCGATGCTCTTTTGTTTAGCAATGTTTTGGTTTTGTCAGATATTGTAAGACGCTCCACACAGACTTGGGAGTCAGCTGTCAGAGTACAATGTAGTCTTTTATACATTAAATGTATATTTTAAGAATACCAACGTCTTATTACCCATCAAGCCAAAATTGACGACTAGAGATGGGATCAGCTGGGAAATAATTACTAACAATTGTTCATCTATGTTCCAGGTAATTATTATGGTTAATAGAACTTCCTACCAAAGTACCATATCCCACACTGACGACTAGAGATGGGATCAGCTGGGAAATAATTACTAACAATTGTTCATATATGTTCCAGGTAATTATTATGGTTAATAGAACTTCCTACCAAAGTACCATATCCCACACTAAACCTAGAAATGATTGTAATTCCTTAACATTTTCTGGCACTTTTGTTGATTGTACAGCTTTAATCTTCCCTTTAGTTTTGTGAATACCCTTGCCGTTTATTACAAAACCTAAGTATTCCACTGAATCAACTTTTAAAATACATTTGTTTTTATTTACTCTAATATTATGTTCCTTCAACTTCTTCAGAACTGTTCGCAATCTTTCTCTATGTTCTCTTGTGTCTTTACCCGCAATTAAAATATCATCTACAAAAATGAATACTCCTTGCATCCCTTACCAAATCCGAAAGACATATTTGCAACTATGTCAGGATGCAGTGTTTTTTCTAAATTAGATTTAAGACAAGCATTTCAACAGCTTCCCATGGATGAAAATTCACAAGAATTATGTACAGTAAATATATCCTTAGGTTTGTTTAGGCCAAAGAGATTACCTTATGGAGTTGCAAGTAGTCCAGCTATATGGCAACAAACTATGGATAAGATTTTTTCAGGAATGCAAGGAGTATTCATTTTTATAGATGATATTTTAATTGCGGGTAAAGACACAAGAGAACATAGAGAAAGATTGCGAACAGTTCTGAAGAAGTTGAAGGAACATAATATTAGAGTAAATAAGAACAAATGTATTTTAGAAGTTGATTCAGTGGAATACTTAGGTTTTGTAATAAATAGCAAGGGTATTCACAAAACTAAAGAGAAGATTAAAGCTGTACAATCAACAAAAGTGCCAGAAAATTTTAAGGAATTACAATCATTTCTAGGTTTAGTAACATTTTATGGGAATTTCATTCAGAATTTGTCTACAATTGCACATCCATTGTATAATCTGTTGAATAAGGGTGTAGAATGGAAGTGGACAAAAGAGTGTCATGAATCTTTTGAAGAATCAAGCAGGAAATAACATCACCTACATTCTTAGTACATTATCAAATGGATTTACCAGTTAAATTAGTATGTGATGCATCAAACATAGGTTTAGGTGCAGTATTATCTCATGTAATGCCAGATGGAACAGATAAACCAATTGCATTCACTTCTAGAGTATTGAACAAGGCAGAAAGGAATTACTCTCAAATAGAAAAGGAAGGTTTAGCATTAGTTTATGGAGTTAAAAAATTCCATATGTATCTTTATGGTAGGAAAAAGTTCACACTTGTTACAGATCATAAACCTTTATTAGCAATATTGGGTCCAAAAGCAATTTTACCTACGTTGGTGGCTGCAAGACTACAACGTTGGGCAGTTACGTTAGCAGCGTACCACTATGATATAGAATACCATCCAACATCAAACATGGGTAATGCAGATGCTTTATCCAGATTACCCGTAGACAAAGCTCCAGAAGAGTATGATGACAGTGTTCTGTTAATTTCTGTATATGATGTACCAATAACTGCGAAAGATGTAGCACACAGTACCAAGCAAGACCCAGTACTTAGTAAGGTTTTGGAGAGTTTAATGACAGGTAGAGACTTATGTGGAAAAGAGGAAAACTGTAAACCGTATAAGGATATATGGTATGAACTGGGTGTAACACAAGGAATAGTGATGAGAGGTTCCAGGGTAGTTATTCCTAATTCACTGAGAAATAAGGTTTTGTCTGAAATACATGCTGATCACCAAGGTATTGTAAGATCAAAGTCAATTGCGAGAACTTTTGTATGGTGGCCAGGTGTAGATAAAGATGTGGAATGTTATATAAAGAATTGTATGAATTGTGTTATGCAACAGAACAATCCTCAATTTGCTAGAATGCACCCGTGGGAGTTACCCAGGTATCCATGGCAAAGAGTGCATATAGATTTTTCAGGTCCTTTTTTGAATTATTTGTTTTTGATAGTAGTAGATGCTTACAGTAAGTGGCCAGAAATTATCCCAATGAAGACAACAACGTCTTACGCCACAATAAAAGAGTTAATGCAAATTTTTTCAACTTATGGTATTCCAGAAAGAATTGTTACAGATAATGGTCCACAATTTACCTCACAAGAGTTTAAAGAATTTTGTAATGTCAATGGTATAAAGCATACATTTTCAGCTACATATCATCCATCTACTAATGGAGAGGCTGAAAGATTTGTCCAAACGTTTAAACACAATATGAAGTGTAGAAAAGCAAATTCAGGTAATATATTTTTGCATGTGTCAAAATTTTTATTGTCTTATAGAACAACGCCGCACAGCACAACAGGCGTGGCACCCTCAAATTTGTTGAAGGGGAGGAGGATAAGGTGTAAGTTAGATTTGTTGTATCCAAGTTTGCAAAGGGATTTAGAAGATAAAGGGTATAAACAAGTAGCAAAGCTTCCTAATGTAAGACATTTTTTACCTTTGTCTGATGTCATGGTAAGATCGTACAACACTCCAGAGAAGTGGGTACCAGGAGAGATTGTAAGAGAGATAGGAAATTTACATTATGATGTTCGTGTTGGTGATAATGTTGTAAAACGTCATGTTGATCAATTACAGCCGTTAAACAGAAAGACAGTAGAGCATGTGAATGTTAGAGATGAGAAACTTAAAGAAGTAGTTAGATCAAATGAGTCAAATATTAACCAAGATGGTCCAACATCCAATGTAGATTCAGAACCAATTCATGTACCAGTACAAGATGAGGTTAAAGTGCTTCCTAATAGGATTAACAGAGGAAAGCCCCCTGAGAGATTAGATTTATGAAGATTTTTACAATGTCAAGTTAAGGGGGAGGAGACTGTTATGTATTATTGTAATAATGTACTATATTATTTCAAGTGTTGCAGGTATTGTGCAACATTGCATCATATTGCATGAATAAGACATGTTATGCTTTGTACATAAGAGTAATGATTTGTTTTGGTATTAGGAATCAAACATTTGTTGATTACCTCAAAGATAGGATGTGGTTCTTTATGATTTTGTACTGGAGTAGGATTTAAGTCTTTTCAGAGCGATGCTCTTTTGTTTAGCAATGTTTTGGTTTTGTCAGATATTGTAAGACGCTCCACACAGACTTGGGAGTCAGCTGTCAGAGTACAATGTAGTCTTTTATACATTAAATGTATATTTTAAGAATACCAACGTCTTATTACCCATCAAGCCAAAATTGACGACTAGAGATGGGATCAGCTGGGAAATAATTACTAACAATTGTTCATCTATGTTCCAGGTAATTATTATGGTTAATAGAACTTCCTACCAAAGTACCATATCCCACACTGACGACTAGAGATGGGATCAGCTGGGAAATAATTACTAACAATTGTTCATATATGTTCCAGGTAATTATTATGGTTAATAGAACTTCCTACCAAAGTACCATATCCCACACTAAACCTAGAAATGATTGTAATTCCTTAACATTTTCTGGCACTTTTGTTGATTGTACAGCTTTAATCTTCCCTTTAGTTTTGTGAATACCCTTGCCGTTTATTACAAAACCTAAGTATTCCACTGAATCAACTTTTAAAATACATTTGTTTTTATTTACTCTAATATTATGTTCCTTCAACTTCTTCAGAACTGTTCGCAATCTTTCTCTATGTTCTCTTGTGTCTTTACCCGCAATTAAAATATCATCTACAAAAATGAATACTCCTTGCATCCCTTACCAAATCCGAAAGACATATTTGCAACTATGTCAGGATGCAGTGTTTTTTCTAAATTAGATTTAAGACAAGCATTTCAACAGCTTCCCATGGATGAAACTTCACAAGAATTATGTACAGTAAATATATCCTTAGGTTTGTTTAGGCCAAAGAGATTACCTTATGGAGTTGCAAGTAGTCCAGCTATATGGCAACAAACTATGGATAAGATTTTTTCAGGAATGCAAGGAGTATTCATTTTTATAGATGATATTTTAATTGCGGGTAAAGACACAAGAGAACATAGAGAAAGATTGCGAACAGTTCTGAAGAAGTTGAAGGAACATAATATTAGAGTAAATAAGAACAAATGTATTTTAGAAGTTGATTCAGTGGAATACTTAGGTTTTGTAATAAATAGCAAGGGTATTCACAAAACTAAAGAGAAGATTAAAGCTGTACAATCAACAAAAGTGCCAGAAAATTTTAAGGAATTACAATCATTTCTAGGTTTAGTAACATTTTATGGGAATTTCATTCAGAATTTGTCTACAATTGCACATCCATTGTATAATCTGTTGAATAAGGGTGTAGAATGGAAGTGGACAAAAGAGTGTCATGAATCTTTTGAAGAATCAAGCAGGAAATAACATCACCTACATTCTTAGTACATTATCAAATGGATTTACCAGTTAAATTAGTATGTGATGCATCAAACATAGGTTTAGGTGCAGTATTATCTCATGTAATGCCAGATGGAACAGATAAACCAATTGCATTCACTTCTAGAGTATTGAACAAGGCAGAAAGGAATTACTCTCAAATAGAAAAGAAAGGTTTAGCATTAGTTTATGGAGTTAAAAAATTCCATATGTATCTTTATGGTAGGAAAAAGTTCACACTTGTTACAGATCATAAACCTTTATTAGCAATATTGGGTCCAAAAGCAAGTTTACCTACGTTGGTGGCTGCAAGACTACAACGTTGGGCAGTTACGTTAGCAGCGTACCACTATGATATACAATACCATCCAACATCAAACATGGGTAATGCAGATGCTTTATCCAGATTACCCGTAGACAAAGCTCCAGAAGAGTATGATGACAGTGTTCTGTTAATTTCTGTATATGATGTACCAATAACTGCGAAAGATGTAGCACACAGTACCAAGCAAGACCCAGTACTTAGTAAGGTTTTGGAGAGTTTAATGACAGGTAGAGACTTATGTGGAAAAGAGGAAAACTGTAAACCGTATAAGGATATATGGTATGAACTGGGTGTAACACAAGGAATAGTGATGAGAGGTTCCAGGGTAGTTATTCCTAATTCACTGAGAAATAAGGTTTTGTCTGAAATACATGCTGATCACCAAGGTATTGTAAGATCAAAGTCAATTGCGAGAACTTTTGTATGGTGGCCAGGTGTAGATTAAGATGTGGAATGTTATATAAAGAATTGTATGAATTGTGTTATGCAACAGAACAATCCTCAATTTGCTAGAATGCACCCGTGGGAGTTACCCAGGTATCCATGGCAAAGAGTGCATATAGATTTTTCAGGTCCTTTTTTGAATTATTTGTTTTTGATAGTAGTAGATGCTTACAGTAAGTGGCCAGAAATTATCCCAATGAAGACAACAACGTCTTACGCCACAATAAAAGAGTTAATGCAAATTTTTTCAACTTATGGTATTCCAGAAAGAATTGTTACAGATAATGGTCCACAATTTACCTCACAAGAGTTTAAAGAATTTTGTAATGTCAATGGTATAAAGCATACATTTTCAGCTACATATCATCCATCTACTAATGGAGAGGCTGAAAGATTTGTCCAAACGTTTAAACACAATATGAAGTGTAGAAAAGCAAATTCAGGTAATATATTTTTGCATGTGTCAAAATTTTTATTGTCTTATAGAACAACGCCGCACAGCACAACAGGCGTGGCACCCTCAAATTTGTTGAAGGGGAGGAGGATAAGGTGTAAGTTAGATTTGTTGTATCCAAGTTTGCAAAGGGATTTAGAAGATAAAGGGTATAAACAAGTAGCAAAGCTTCCTAATGTAAGACATTTTTTACCTTTGTCTGATGTCATGGTAAGATCGTACAACACTCCAGAGAAGTGGGTACCAGGAGAGATTGTAAGAGAGATAGGAAATTTACATTATGATGTTCGTGTTGGTGATAATGTTGTAAAACGTCATGTTGATCAATTACAGCCGTTAAACAGAAAGACAGTAGAGCATGTGAATGTTAGAGATGAGAAACTTAAAGAAGTAGTTAGATCAAATGAGTCAAATATTAACCAAGATGGTCCAACATCCAATGTAGATTCAGAACCAATTCATGTACCAGTACAAGATAAGGTTAAAGTGCTTCCTAATAGGATTAACAGAGGAAAGCCCCCTGAGAGATTAGATTTATGAAGATTTTTACAATGTCAAGTTAAGGGGGAGGAGACTGTTATGTATTATTGTAATAATGTACTATATTATTTCAAGTGTTGCAGGTATTGTGCAACATTGCATCATATTGCGTGAATAAGACATGTTATGCTTTGTACATAAGAGTAATGATTTGTTTTGGTATTAGGATTCAAACATTTGTTGATTACCTCAAAGATAGGATGTGATTCTTTATGATTTTGTATTGGAGTAGGATTTAAGTCTTTTCAGAGCGATGCTCTTTTGTTTAGCAATGTTTTGGTTTTGTCAGATATTGTAAGATGCTCCACACAGACTTGGGAGTCAGCTGTCAGAGTACAATGTAGTCTTTTATACATTAAATGTATATTTTAAGAATACCAACGTCTTATTACCCATCAAGCCAAAATTGACGACTAGAGATGGGATCAGCTGGGAAATAATTACTAACAATTGTTCATCTATGTTCCAGA
>NC_090753.1:39589601-39594601 GCF_036898095.1 Palaemon carinicauda | reverse complement strand
GTTCAAATTCCCATAAACACATAATCAAAATAACTATAAAAGTCTTTTTATCAACACATAATAACTAGAAATTTTCAAGTTTTTCAAGCCATGAGATACGCAACAACAACAACAACATCAAATGCAGTCATTTCCATCACCATCTTTGCCACTGTGGATTGGTGATGATGTGAGATGTTTGTCTAATTGGTCAGATCAAATCAACCTATTATGAATGGCCCTGACTAGTACAGTTTTGCTTATCATGTCGATACACAAACCCCTTCACCATGTTAAGTTAACCCCTTTCAGAAAGGGATATATGATGCATACCTCCGTTCAAATCCATCCACAATCACAAAAAGAACTCATGCAATAATATTCGTAAACGGTCTTGAAGGTCCTTTATCATCATAACTAAAATATTAACACAATGCCTGGAAAATATGTAAAATTGCATCCATGCAATACAATTTTTAACCCCTGAAGTAGCCATAAAGTGTCACCAATATAATTTTATCAAATATTTATCTGATATCAATTCATTAAATATAAGGTTAATGGTTAAAGATGCCTGATTTCAGTTCTAGTTTAATCAGATACAATTTAGATGCTCACCAAAACATCAGCCAGGCAAGCCCAACTAACCACTGTGGTGCTCAACCATAGTAGTGGCCTCCTCTGAAAACAGCTTAAACTCACAGTCCCGGAAAGGTATTGATCTGCTGCCATACAAATGTTAGGCGAACAGTTCACCACTGTACTAGTGAGTTACATTTACCAAAGATGCCTAGATAGATCCTAATCTTTGGTTAACTATTAATGAATGAAGTTAGATGGATTAATGTTGCAAGTAGTTTTGCTAAGGTAAAGCTCACAGACATCAAAAATAGTTACCTCAAGTTTCTCTTCACAGTTTATATATGACAGATCTATTTTAACGTTGTTTAGGATTTTGAAATAAATCGTATAAATTATTCATTACTTCTCATTAGTTTATCTATTTCCTGATTTCCTTTCCTCATTGGGCTTATAGCATCATGCTCTACCAGGGTTGTTGCTTTGCTATTAATAATAATAATAATAATAATAATAATAATAATAATAATAATAATAATAATCATCATCATCATCATCATCATCTTCATTAGTATCTAGTCCTATGCTAATTATGCAAAGGGCCTCAGTTAGATTTCGCCAGCCGTCTCTATCATGAGCTTTTAATTCAATACTTCTTTTATCACCAACTATAAAAAATATTTGTTGCAGGAGATTTATATTACATACTGTATATCCTGGCCTTTGAATAGATAATGTGACCTGAAATTATCGAATCAGACTCATATTTTTCTCCTGCCAGTTTTAGATAAATCCTCAAGCTGTGATCAAATAAAATATATCATTTCATTTATTTTTTAAATGCTCTTTTCGGATCTGTTTCGAAAACATCAAAGTTTCTCCTTAACCTATTTTTTGTTTTTGAAGCTGATGGAGAAGCACATTTCGCAATATTGTCTGTTTCGTTGTCACGGATGTCAGGAAGATTTCAAACAATATTTTTACACGAAAAAATGACAAAGGACCCTCAACAAGGCCAGAGAAAGGATACTGAAAAAAAGTAAGGAGAAGAGGCTATATATTTTTTTTTTTTTTTTTACAAGGGTTGCCTCCACGATCAGAGGGTGAATTTTCCAATTTTTTTTCTTTGCTAAAAGTCTTCCTTTTGCCTATCAGAAGGCCGTGATATGTGTAGAATTCATCTCCAGCCTCTATAATGCCCCCCCCCCCCCTGGTCATCAACGCCCCCCTTATGTTAATAGTAAAAATACGAAATATCATTAGTAATTTTCTAATTTTTTCAGTTACCCCTTAAAAACTGTTCAAAGTCGTTTTCTCATATGAGTGATATCAAAGAAAATGAGGTCAGGGGTGACTATGATTTTATATCCAATATTTTCGTCATCAGACAAAAATCGTAATTTCTCGTTTTTTCTTTTTCGGGAGAGGGGTGTATTTCTTTGCTTGTCCTGCTCTTATGCTTAAGTAATATAATATTTAGATGTTTTAGGCCATCAAGTGACATAATACCTAGAAAAACACAAGGTTTTTTCCCTAAATCGAAATTTTGATTTTTGGTGAATATCTATTTCTAGGTATCCCTCCATCACCAGCCGGGCTTTCACTAAAGTTAATGCTCGTTTTTTTCTTGCTGTGTGCTTATTTACTGTTCGATTTTGATAAAACTTTGTCTGCTTGTTCCAGGTGGATAAACAAACATAATTACAGAGCGAATTTCAATTCAAGACATTAGTTTCTCACTGGTCACCAAACAAATTTTAAGTCGCTAGCTCCGATTTTCACATTTTTATTCATAAAATCCTTTATTTTCCCTGTAGGATGATAAAACTTACAGAGGATATGCCTTATTATAGTGCTAATAATGCCTGAAAATTTCATTAGCGTGTCTTGATTAGTGTATTTTTGGGAATATTTTTTACGTTTGGACAGGTTATCTTTTTTTCCGAGATTTTGCTTCCATATTTTTTTTATTCTTTTTTTTCGTTTTCTTTGATTTGCTTATGGAAATATATAATTTTTGGTTTATTATGGTGATTTATTATGTAAAATATTTCATTTTCTATTTATTTTTTACCAAATAATATCTTTTTTTTTTAGAAGCATGATTAGCAGACTATAATTTTAGTGATCTTTTTAATAATAATAATAATAATAATAATAATAATAATAATAATAATAATAATAACCTAAAACTTACCATAGATTCCATGGATACTACTGCATTGCGGGCACGCTGCATTTGAGAATTACCGTTGCTCCTACAAGTACCAACATCAAAACCGATGCTAAAGAAGCACTTCATCAACCACCAACAGAATTAATCGGGTTACATTTTTTATCTCATTTCCTATCTGTAGTATGCGCTGACTTCTTAATAGTGCATTCTAGCTATGCCACACCATTTATAACAGCTGATAAATGTTTAACTCTCTGACTAAAGGAGTTCCACTACGATGGTTTTGTATTAGAGAGAGCGTGTGTTGTTGCTTTATATTTTACTTTATTATTTTTTTTTATAATTTTTTTTCCTTGGTGTAAATTCCCAATCACCCGATTTGGCTAGAGGCAGCACTACTCATAGTCAGAGAATACCGCGGTTAGGAAATGAAAGCAAAAACGTACCCTGAAAGATACTGTTTTGGGGTTAGCATCGTTTTCAATTTTGGTACTTGTAGGAGCAAGAATAATTCTCAAATACGGCGTGCCAAGTGTAGCGGTAGTATCCATGGGAACTATGGTATATATATATATATATATATGTGTATATATATATATTTATATATATATACATATATATATCTATATATATATATATATATATATATCCCCTCACTTTGAGCCTCATTACCAACGTATGAATATTTGGTCTCTCCCTCTCCGTCAAATAGTGGAGGAGAGTGAGTATTATTACCATGGTGGGAGGGGGTACCCGAAAGGTTCACTCGGAAATCATAATCTCCCACGAATATCCGGACCACTGTGTTGTGGTTAGGAAAAGCTGGAAAAGGTGGAATCTGTATGTGTTTTTGTGCGTGTGTGCGTTAATACGGAGATATTTAGACTTTACTTTTGAGTATTTATTAGTCATTCAGATAACATTTGCAATTCTTGTCCCTTGATTGATATTCACATTAAATATATCATATATATTCCAGGTAATCAAAAGTTATCATTCTGAAAGTCTTCTGTATGTTTTATATCATATTAATAATCTCTTCATCAAGTCCCCAATAACAGAGCATTAACCCTTGATTACACCATTTTACTAGGATATTCATTTCACATTCTTTCTCTAAACCTTATCCCAACCAGAATCAAGAGAAATGAAAAGTTCCAAGGACTATTCACCGTTTAAAATCCGGCAATGCTTTTCCGAGAGACATAAATGGTTGCCCTTCCTCCAAACAACGGAAGATAAAGATACAGTATTTGGACCTTTACTTTTATTGTTCGTGAAGAGGAAATGTTAGATTAACTGTCAGTTTATGGTGGTTCCGTTCTTTGGAAACTAATATTAATAATAATAATAATAATAATAATAATAATTATAATAATAATAATAATAATAATAATAATAATTATAATAATATAATAATATTTATGAAAAATCCGGAAAATTAAGCGACTTGAAATAAATTGAACAAAAAAAAAAAAAACACACACACATACACACACACACAAGAGGAAAGCTACGCATGATAGTGTGCATATTTATTGTACATCAAGTGTGAAAAAAGGTTTTGGTAAGAATTGATCAGTTAAATCCTATTTTTATTATATAGAGGAACCATGTAATGATGTTCATATTCAGGTTACTTTTAATTAAAAATTTGTGCTTCGGTTGTTATTACATGCACAGTCTAGCACGAACTAGGATATAACAGGTGATGTAAAGGTGTCTTTATATAGAATAGATTTTGAGTAATGTCTCCAATTGGTGTTCAAAAGGTACAGACTGATTTTGGCGTAAGGCTTTTTTTTTTGTTATTTGTCATATGCTGTACAATATTGTGTCATGTTACGGAGTTTTTATGGCAGCACTTCGGTAATTATTGTTTCGAAAGAAATTAATTCATATAAATTATGTTTTGTATTTACTGGGATAGTGTGAGTTTAAGTTTGTTTTACTTTGACTTAACACAACCGTGTTTAGATTTTAAAATTTGCACCTTATTGGTAGGGGAAGGGAACTTGGAACATTCATAAATAAAATGGGTGAAGACCTGGAATCTGAATCACTCGTTACTACCTCTACATCTAGATTTACCGCTTTTTCTTTTCGAGAAAAGTCCTTATACTCCAGTATATTCTGCAAGATTTTACTCTTTGTACCTTTAGCGACCTTTATGTCGTTCTCGTATCTCTCACATGCTGTAAAAAAAGTTTGTCTTTATATCATTCAGGGCAGGGTAGGTCTTGCCTGTAATCTGAATTAAATGGCA
>NC_090753.1:39579601-39584601 GCF_036898095.1 Palaemon carinicauda | reverse complement strand
TGATAATTTCATTGATAAGATACATATTACATACAGTGAAATATATTGAAAGTGAAAAAAAAAAATTGATTTATAATGGTTATTTAAATCTGGCACAAATTATTTGCCAGACACTTCAAAAAAATTTTCCCCGTCGACTCGTATTCCGTTAGCAATCTCTTGAAACTTTTAGCTCTTTTTCGATATCATGCACAAGAATTTGACGAATCTCATCGAAAAAAATAGAATCATTTGACATTGAATAAATCATTCCTCTTGCTTCACTGTTTTAATAAATTTACTAATATTCAAATATGTTCCACCTTCCGAAGGCATTATAGCAGAATGTTACCACTCCGCAGCATTATATGTTTTGGGAGGATCCTGAAGAATGAACTCATTACCTTGAAATATAGCTAACGAAAACATTTGTGGATCCCTCCTTCGCTTACGAACACGTTCTCTTACAACTCCTATGTAAGTCAAGTCAAAGTAAGCGATGAATTTAATAGGAATTACTTCATCATTTATTAATTCTTCATAGGCTTCTAACAGATTTTCTGCTAATACTGGAAAAAACATCTAATTTTAATACATAATCAGAGTCTTTATTATATTTATATTTAAGACCTAAGTCTGCAATTTTTCGAAACATTGAATGCCCATAGATGACCTATGGCGATAGATGACTGACCATATATGCTGTTGATCATCACGCAAACCTCCTCTCCATGAAGCTAGGATCATGGACGGACAGGCAATGCATGCTGATGACTCAGAAATTAGGTCTATTGGCATCCCAAAAAATTCTCCATCCCTAGCCCACAAGGATGGTGAGGTTGCAGTTACTACAAGAAACTATCGAATTTCCGCTGGGCTTCAGTCCCAGTTTCTTTAGCTTGCCAAACAAGGACCTGTAACGAGCCAAGCCGAGAGAAGGTTGTGACTCAAAGGCAGGATGAAAGCAACTGAGTAACTTTATTACAGAACACTCGCCTTGATATACAAAAACTCAATACAACAGGAAATTTCCTGTTCAACCGACACCGCAACAGTTGATAGTTAACGGTGAGAAAAACCAACACGTTATTTCAGGTTCAATGTTAGTGCGAAAGGATAGCGAAGATACAAGCATAATATATACACAAAATGAAATGTCGTTACTATGTACGATCGTGTGACATACGACGGGTCATCTGGCAGGAGATAAGCAGGTTTTAGACGATCAATGGAGACCAGTCTTCTTTGCCACGAATGTTTAGTAGGAATGCTTTCAGACTGCGTCGGATCACAAGGAAAGGGCCCGTATAAGGGGGCGTTAGTGGTGGCTTGCTAGTGTCGTTGTGTAGAAGACGTGCGTTGCAGAGTGCAAGTCTGTTGGTATGTGATGCTTCACTGGGGGCCTGTGAGTCTGGCGGCATGGAGTAAATTTTCCCACGACGTGACGTACGCACTGGAGATCGTCGGAGGAGGATGCAGAAGGAAAAGGTTTAATTTCTTATTTTCTAGTATATTTCATCCACTTCATTTTTTTATGTACTTCAATGTATTTGTTATAATTGTTGCCTGTTTAACTTAATTTCATTGACTTAACGTAATTATGTCTATTGATTTGTGTTTTATGTTCACCATCTTATCTCTGATGATGGGAAATGTTGTTCACGAAATCTCAGCAAATAAACTGTCCAAATGCTGAAGTATCTGCTTTCCTTCGCCTTTATATATATATATATATATATATATACACACACACACGTAAACATATGCCGCCGTTTACATTCCACTAAAGGTCAAGGGTTTTGCAGAGATTTCCTAACCACGCTGGCCAGCTGTGTGTTGGAGATTGTTGCAGATATTTGTCTCATAGCTCAAAGCAAACCAGCCTTGTATAGCTGTCCCTAACTATCCCAGCTTAGCAGATCATGGCGATACACAAACACATACCTCGATAAGGTATTCCTCTCAGAAAGGGTAGTTATATATACATAAGCTCTCTCTCTCTCTCTCTCTCTCTCTCTCTCTCTCTCTCTCTCGATATATATATATATATATATATATGAGTGGAATTTACGGGGGAAACATGATGCTTGGAGCTAAAATAACCACAAAGTAAATCGCTAGTTTTATCTTATTTTTTTCTCTTGAAAAAATAAGACAAAAAATTTGCATATTATTTGATCCTCAGTATTGCATTAGTAACCATTTGATCGAATGTCGAGAGAAGAGAGAAGATGGAAACGTTAAAATATTTCACTACCTTTATTTTTTGTTTCAGAATTACATTTACATCAAATCCTAACCCTCATACATATGAAAAGGCTTGGGCTGAGATGAGTCAAAGGGGTGATAGCTTTCGAGGGGTGTGGAGATATAAAGAAGTTGTGGAGGGGCGAGCTGAGGCGTGATTGCCCATATTTCATCTCTCATCGACCTGATTAATGAATCAACGATCAACGAAGGTCATCTGTCAAAAGATCTCTTTTGGCGCGACCCACTATGTTAATGAGTTTCCTTAGACCTGAGAGGGAAGTGATTGTGGTACTTCATTAACATCGGGTTGATTGATGAAGCTGTTTTTCATGAGGTTATGCATAGCGGGGGCTGGCGGTAGGGGCTGTTATTTAATGCTGGTGGGAGGGGGCCGTTGGTTCTTGGCTGGCTAAGGAATAGGGTGGGTGTCTGGAAACCGGAGAGCTTCTTTCAAGAAGATGAATGCAGACTTTGGATGAATATCACTTAATCTTATTCTGTATATATAAGTTTCCTTAAGATTATTTTATCCAAGGACGAGACAAAAGTAACCATGATTGAAAAATAATAAAATTTTCAAAATACTGTTTACTAATATTTTGGAAAAAAACACTTCACCATTAAGAGGAAAATGCTGCTTATGCTGTTCATATGTTTTTTTTCCAGGGATTTTGGGAATACTGGGCTTTATAAATAAGCAGAAAATACTTGAAACAGACAACGAATGTTTGGTTATATACTTTGATGTCAGAATCTGTGAATAGATTTTACCGAAGTTGAATTGGAGCATCTGCAATATGAAAGGCAAATTCCAATGATAAGTTTAGGAACATCTGCTGACTACACGTTCAAGTTCAATTATTCAAAACAATTAAAGCTAATTCGCACCGTATTGTCTCTAATTTTCCAATTCTTCCCCTTTGAGCTCCTTTTCGTAAATATCCAAGAAAAATATTTCTGGACTTATATTTTCTAAAAAAATTTGGTACCTGATATTTTGCCGGTTTTACTTTAACTTTTTTTTTTGTTGCGTTTAGGTAAGTAGTAAATATTATATTTGCAACACTGAATTACCCAGATTGTTCTGTTTTACCATTTGTTGGTGCTTTTCTTAATCAACCAAGACATAATATTTTTACAACACTGACTTGACTGAAGTTCATGTGAATGTTGTTTATAGAGAAACTAAGATATTTCTTAGTGTTATGTTTAAGAAGCTCTATAAATTTTCGCCAAGCTTCCCTGTAACATAATATTATAGGAATAATACCTCTTTTAAAATATTTTTTATGAATTGAGATATTATTTATTAGTGAGATTTATTTGTCACTGATCCTAAATAAGAATGTAAATATCAGATAATATATTTTTTTTCAGTGGAATATTCTTTAACACCAAAAACATTATGCAATAGCTGTAGTTGGTTTTCAACATAATAATAATAATAATAATAATAATAATAATAATAATAATATAATAATAATAATAATGATAATAATAATAATAATAATAATAATAATAATAATAATAATAATAACAATTCAGGTTAAAGTCTGATGAATTTTTCAAATTTCATCGAAAATGTTCCTCTTCAATTAAACTATATTTGAAAAACTGCTTTAGGTAGTTTGCTTCTACTAGTGGATTCTTTGATATTTCCATATATTAATTTGACCAAAACTCTAAATACATATGATACAATGACCCATATTAAGCCTCAAATTAGCTTGAACTATCTATTTAGGTGCAACTGTCCGGTGCATAGTTATACTTAGTAATTAATCCTAAATTAATAATATTTGTAAGAGAGATCCTTAAGATGTAGTCAGTATATATCTATTAATGCCAATCAGCTTGCCTTACTCTCTCTCTCTCTCTCTCTCTCTCTCTCTCTCTCTCTCTCTCTCCATTAGCATTGAGCAGGTACATTGCTCTGACAAGGCAATTTTGTCTCCCTAAAAAAGTCTGACGCTTATGTGTTTTATCTCAATTTTCTTACGATACCAAGGTGTATTCTGGCTGGGTGCATTATTACACATTCATATCTCTCTCTCTCTCTCTCTCTCTCTCTCTCTCTCTCTCTCTCTCCCTCTCTCTCTCTCTCTCTCAACACAGTGGAAAAGCAGGTACTTCCCTATAATGAAAACCAAACAAAGACAAAGACGTTGTTCATGATAGACATGTATCTCCTTCCCTGATAAACCTAGGGCCAGCTCTGAATGTATTGATGATAGATCACTATTTCTAAGCAATATACACACACATATATATAATGTATATATATATATATATATATATATATATACACATATATATATATATATATATACATATATATATATATATATATATAAATATGAATAAAAATATATCTATATACACACACACGCATATATATATATATATATATATATTTATATATATATATATATATATGTATGTATGTATATACATATATAAATATATATATATATATATATATACACAAAAGCAACTTCCGGCAATAGGACATATCATAAGGTCTACTTCACACTAAGCCCATCTTTAGAGCCCATCTCTGCTCAAATCAGACAGAACAGAAGCTCATTTAGAAATCATCATATAACCTGCGAATTCAATCTGCTAATCAGTCTTGTCCAGAATCTCAATGTCATGTTTGAGGATTAATCATGACTATTAATTAGAGATCCGAGGGCTAATCAACAATTAGGCCTAAATGAAGTCACTGCTTCACATAATCTTCCTTATTTGTCTTTGGGAGGGGCTCGTCT
>NC_090753.1:39536724-39569224 GCF_036898095.1 Palaemon carinicauda | reverse complement strand
ATCTTCAAGACTTCAACATAAAAGCTGTAAAACCAGAGAATGATCTTCAAGACTTCAAAATAAAAGCTGTAATACCTGATAAAGATCTTCAAGAACTCAAAACTATCTACAAGAATCTACAATTTTGACTAAGTCCAACGGAAAAGCTAACATCAACATATGTTAGTATACAACTTGAATCTTCAATCAACATCCTAGGAAACCCAAGGACTGGCGTTTAACAATTGCAAGACATATCCAGGAAGAACTACATTCAACAAGAAACTAGAACGAGACATCGCTAACAAAACATCAAGAGAGAGAGAGAGAGAGAGAGAGAGAGAGAGAGAGAGGACGTGTCGACTTCATATAAAGCTAAGTACAGAGATTTTGTATTCATTTCAGTTTGGGCAGTGAAGTGTAGTTATCACAAGTCGTTAGTCAATTATTACTGGGGTGAGTGAATTCCTAAACTTTGTTATAAGAAACTCCGAATTCTCATTTAGAATTTTTCTTTCTTTGTGCTAATTCCTTTTTCTTTCATAAACTCTTGGGGGGAGATGTATTGGGATTAGTAACATTGTTGGGGGAATTTTATCATACATATGCGTTCACGCAGTGGGCGTCTGTACTCATATAGATATTTTGATAGGATTGAAAGGGGTCAAAGAGATAGAAAAAAAAAAATACAGCAGTCATGGCTCCTCCTGTCAGCCCTACCCCTGGACCTAGTGGTGTAGGCCAGGCTAATCCTCCTCCAATTGTGACGCTTGTAAATGCCAGGTCAGCAATCCTTCCTTTTCAAGGTCGTGTCAACGGGTTCTTGCCACAAAATGTGGAGTCATGGATTTC
Source organism: Palaemon carinicauda (assembly GCF_036898095.1). Lineage (NCBI taxonomy): Eukaryota > Metazoa > Arthropoda > Malacostraca > Decapoda > Palaemonidae > Palaemon > Palaemon carinicauda. The sequence goes on along the minus strand of NC_090753.1, from coordinate 39,568,393 downwards.
ATCCGTTGATGCCCATTTAAATGCCAAACAAATCGTAGATCCTTTTGTACAATTACAAGAAGCTAAAAGTTTTATAGATTTTTCTAAAGGGGATGCGAGTGCGTATTTAAGAGGTGTTTCATTTCAGGAAGCAGTTACTTGGGATGATTTCAAAGTTAGGTTACGCGCGATTTATGGGGGTGAGGAAGCTTTGGATGTAGTGTTAACGTTACGAAATACACTTAATCAAGCCACTATGAATAGGCTTAATGTTGTTGAGAGAGCAGCTCTCATAGCTGATAGGCTTAACGAATATCAGGACATTTTAGGTAATTCCACTTGGGTTACTAACGATAACATCTCCGTGAAAGATTTTTTACGATTAATGTATTTAACTTGCATGATACTTATGTTGCCTGAAGCTTTAGTGCGGTGCTTTGATAAGAAGTTAATGCCTGCAAGTACGGAATTGGATGTCTATAAACAGATAAAGAAACACATGTCCAAGTGTCCAGATCTCGATCCCGTGTTAACTCAAGTTTTTGCTAAGAATGAAACAAAACCACAAACAGTTCACAACACAGCATCACATTCTTATAGTCAATGTTACGCGCGTAAGACACAGCAATATCCTAGAAATACACAGTCAATTCCGCAGTCAGTTCCATATGGAAATAAAAAGAAAAATCCTCATTTTAACAATAAGAAGAAACAACAAAATGTCAATGCAGTTCAGAGTCCGAAACAAACAAACACTTCTTCAAATATCGCTGAGCCTGGGCCGTCAAACCAGACCTCGCAAAGTCAGCCTAATTTTCAGAATGTGCAGAGCAAAGCAAATACCACATAGTTAACTCTAGAGGGGAAGAGAGTGATGTTGGGTCAAGGTCATTCATGTCAACATCAATAGTATTGAATAATCAATTTAATGTTTTATCAGATAATTGTGAGACAATAGATTTTCCTATGAAACACACGGCCGAATTAAGTAAAACAGTGCATGCTCCCGTAGATTTGCAACGAATTCATACAATAATAAGCCAAAATGAGTTACGGCCAACCTTATATGCTGTAAATTTAGAACACAAATCCTTTACGTTATTTTTTGACTCTGGTAGTCCACGTAATATTATGGATTTGAAGACGCATCATTTGTTGTTTTCGAACTTTCCGATTGAAAAATCAGGAATTAGACTTTCAGGTATAGGAAATAATGAATTAAACGTCATAGGCATAACTCATATTCAGTTCAGAGTCGGTAATCGCACGTTTGCCGATACATTTGTTGTTGTGAAAAACATTAATATGTATCCAGCTGTAATTATAGGATACCCATCTATGGGAAATCAAAACATTATCTTAGCTCCTGCCAAGCACGGCGTGTATATCAAAGGGAAATTCTATAAGTCTTCTAGTACTTTAAAGTCAGTTTTGGATAAAAAGGAGACAACAAATGTAACCGTAACGTACGTTGAAGAACCAATAACTTGTCTCACTAATAAAGAAATAATGTATGCGACCCAGCAGAATTCTCGTTCACCCGTAATATCATCTTGCACGCAATGTATCGAACCAAACATACCTTCGAATTAATAGTGCAAATAAAGAAAACACTACCGGGATCTGAAATATTAATCCTTTCCGATACTTTGAAAACCAACGGATTGTCTGTCACACAAGCTATTTATACAGTAGGCTCACATCAGCAATGTAATATTGAAGTCTGTAATCATTTAAATAACACTTTAGTAATTCAAAAAAATCAACATATCTTGGATGTAGAAGTTTATAAACATCGTATTCTTACCGTTGCTGAAATCAATCACTCTCAATCAGTTGCGGATGAATCCCTTTTACGATCTATTAAAAATAAAATCAGTAAGGACATTCAAGACGAAGAAATTCAGCAGAAAATTTTTGAACTTTTAACTAAATATACAGATGTCTTTTCCACTACGGATGGATCCTTAGGAAAAACAGATGTGATCGAGCATCAAATAAGGTTAAAAGACAAGAAAAAAATTATATATGCACCCTCGTACAGACTCCCTATGAAATTCCAGAATGAAATAAATGATGAAGTAGGTAAAATGTTAGAGGAAGGAGTCATTAGAAAATCAAATAGCCCTTATAATTTTCCTTTAATAGTTGTACCGAAAAAAGATCGAATATGGCGTATCTGCGTCGACTTTCGTCGTCTAAACGAGGAAACGATCCCTGATCGATTCCCAGTGCCATGTACTGACGATATTTTGTCTTTGTTAGGTCAGAATAAATATTTTACCAGTTTGGACTTACTTAAAGGCTTTCACCAGATATCATTAGAAGAAGATAGTATCCCATACACAGCCTTCAGCACAGCCAGGGGACATTATGAATTTTTGCGGATGCCTTTTGGTTTACGTTGTGCTCCTATAACATTTACAAGAATGATTAACATAGTGTTTGGAGACTTGTTAGGGGATATATTGCATGCCTATATGGATGATCTTGTAATCTTTTCCAACACCTTAGAAGAACATCTACGTAAGTTAGAACTAGTACTACAGAGATTAAGACAACATAACTTAAGGAATTCTTCATTGCAACAGACGCCTCAGACTTAGGAGTAGGAGGGGTATTGCTTCAGCAATATGATAAACAGTTTTTCCCGATAGCTTTCTATTCTCGAAAATTGAGAACTTCCGAAAGTAAGTATGTAGTAATAGACAAGGAAGGACTAGCTATTGTTAATTCGCTAGTGCATTTAAAGTTCATAATTTACGGTTATCCCGTTAAGGTTCTTACTGACCATAAACCACTAACAGAGTTCTTTAAAGGCTTCAATCACAGCCCTAAACGAACTCGGTGGCATTTAATCATTCAAGATTTTGGCGCAAGAATCGGGTATTTACCTGGGAAAGCAAATATCATTGCGGATGCATTATCACGCAACCCCGTGTCATCTTGTACGGAGTCTTTAGCTGAATTAATAGATATATCAACATCCATGCCTATTGTAAAAACAATATCTGAACAAGAAGATTTAGGCTGGAGTGCTGAATTGTTACAGACTGAGCAAAGAAAAGATCAGAAAATAGAAACAATTATAAATGCTTTGAAAGGCAATCATAAAGAAAAAGAATATATAAAGTATAAGCAGCAGAATTATATAATCAAAGATAATATTCTGTGTAGGACTGTGACAAGGAAAACCCGCAATACACCACATGTAACTAACGACCAGGTAGTAGTACCAATCTCACTTATTTCCACTGTCCTGAATTGGTTGCATTCAAATCCATTACATGGACACCCTGGGTTCTCATTAATGTCACAGAAAGCCAAATCATTGTTTTATTGGCATACAATGCTTACAGATATAAAAAGACACATAGCTAATTGTCGCACATGTCAGGAAAACAAAGGGCATACGAAAACACCTGTCAGCCTAGGAGCTTATCCTGTTCCCAATCAACCCTTTGAAAGAATACATTTAGATTTGTTAACAGGATTTTACGAGTCAGACAGAGGAAATAAGCACCTCTTAGTAATTATAGATGCTTTAACTCGATATACAGAACTAATAGCGCTTAAAACTAAAACTGCGATTGAATGCGCTAGGAAGTTTTACGAGTGTTACATTTGTAAACATGGAATTCCACACATGATAATCTCAGACTCGGGTGGTGAATTTAATAATCACTTTCTTACCTCATTGTGTGAATTCCTCAACATAAAGAAGATTAATACCATGATATATCACCCAGAGTCGAATGGGCTAGTGGAAAGAGCAAATAGGAAGATATTAAATATATTGAGGGTAACACTAGGGGGATCAGACCCCAACTGAGATATTGCAATACCGGCGGCACTGAGTACTCTGAATCATTCATATCATATATCAATTAAAATGTCACCGCATGAAGCATTGTATGGTACCCCAGTTAGAACACCTTTCCATGTATTAACGCCTACAACTAATCTATCAAATCCTTTAAAAGAATGTATAAATGCAAGTATAAGTCGATATGATATCCTTCGAAAGAATTTAGAAGAATCACAAATCATAATGAAAAGGAATCATGATAAAATAACGAAACCAACTAAAACATATACCGTGGGTGATAACATCTATATTCAAATCAATGTCAGAAAAGGGCTCAACTATAAACTAACACCTAAGTTTGAAGGCCCATTTAACATTTTGGAAACATTAATGGCCAATAGGTTTAGAATTCAAAACGTAGCCCAACCCACGGATGAGAGAATAGTACCATTGTCTCACATAAGAAATTAAAAAGAAAAGAGAGGAAAAGAAGTGAGGTAAAATTTTATTTTGTGTGACTAAAAGTTTTCTTTTTAATACAGGAGTAATTACATATGTTTTTTTCTCGTTACAGGTTTCCAAGATGAATTTTTTGTTGTTGGGAGTGATATTGTTCGCTCAGACATTTTTCTCGTATGGGATGAGTTCTAAGACTAAGAATATATATTTTAAATATGGCAATATAGTTGAAAGACAAGAAGACATTTTTATTACATCAACCAACATAATTGTCGAAGTGCATATGCAAGCAATTTTTCTTCAAGAGAATGATGTCACTAGCTTAAGAACCGCCATTTCAAGGTTTTCTGCATCATTGGATGAGTTGCATAGGAGACATTTTCATTTGGCTACTAAGAGTTTGCTTGGATCAACATTAAAAGTTGCAGAGATGCTATCTGATGACTTGAAAAATAAGACTGGAGAGACAGGATCTTTGGCTTATGACCTTTTGATGTGGACTGTAGGACACGAACATAAAGAAAGACGGAATCCGTTCATTTATGCTGCATTAAGCATCTTTGGGTCTGTTGCAAGTTTAGGTTTAGGACTTTCCAATCGTCTTAAAATTAGTAATCGAAATAAGAAAATTGAGTTCTTGACTCATAAAGATGAATTGATTATGTCAGAACTAAGGGATCAGTTAGCTTCAATCAATAAAATTATGGATTTGTTAAATGAACATTCAGATAATATCGTTCAAATTATGGAAGTACAGGATTTGTTGGCAACATTAACGTATTATGATTCAAAGATAGATCACCTACATAACAGAATTGCACATTTCATTGAGAAATCCAAGGATTATGTAGAAGCTATCACGTTAGCAACTAAAGGTGTATTGTCGCCCCATTTGTTGCCTATACGTTACTTAAAATTAGTTCTGGAGAACGGAAGGGATAAACTAGGCTATGTTCCTTTGTTAGACGAACATAGGTTAGAATTTTATTACAGCCTAATTACAGTAAACGTAGATAATAACAAGATTAGGATTACAATTCCCTTTGATTCTTCTGATGCCTGGCAATCTTACAGGATATCACCATTTCCGACTTTCATGACGAATCACTCAAATCCAGTAATATCCAGTTTGACAGGACACGTATTGATTTCCCCAGACAAGGAAACATATACGGTCATTAAAGACTTAAATCAATTAACTCACTGTTCAGACGCAATGGATAGAAAAATATGTACAGCTGACTCATTTGAATTCCGTAAAAACTTAATGGATTCATGCGAGTTAGGTATAGTGCTAGACGGTGCTCTCTCCCATACAAGTGAAAATTGTCTGGATAAGCTTTATCCCTTTGACAATAAAGAATTCAATTGCAGACTAAATAATGGCTCGTGGATACGATACGTCAAGGACGGCTTCAATGTATCATGCCCTGACGGATCCACATCCTTCGACCACATCTTCGTCGCAGCAGATGGCTGTATCGGGATTTCCCCGAATTCCATGGTGACTGGCCTACGGACAATCATCAGAGAACGAGCCTACTTCGCGAACTTCACGTGGACCTCTACAATGCCAGCACTTCCTCTCCCTTACAACGGCCGTGTGGCAAAGCAGTTGATGAAACTTACCGAAAAGGACCACCTGTCACCGACTTATAAAGAGATTCTTCACCCCATAATACTGGTTAGTTTGTGTGTCACGGCGATGATATTTATCGCCGTGAATATCCTTGTTTGGCGTAGGTTACGGCACAGCAAGCAGCTACAAAGGAACGAGTTGCATAGCCCTGACAATACCCCCTACCTGATCCAGTTCAAAGCTGTATGAGTGGCCACCTCATTCGCTAAGGGAGTAATTTGTCGGGAAGATGTTTGTATGAAAAGCTGATTAGTACGCTAGTAATATGTAATTAAAGAAATTCTCTACATTTGCATTGTTAAAAATACATTTTAAAACAACATTTAAAAAAATAAATAAAATAAAAAGGATATAAATAATTCTTTTCTTTCGGCATCTAATAAAAATATATAAGCCGGAATGTTAAAAAAAAGAAAAGAGAAAAAAAAAATTAATAAAATATATAACAGAATCTATGGGCATCTAATAAAATATATCAGCCCTATATATATATATATATATATATATATATATATATATATATATATATATATATATATATATATATATATATATATATATATATATATATATATATATATATATATATATATATATATATATATATATATATATATATATATATATATATGTACGAAACCGTGGTACGTGTACGTACCAGGAATTCGTATTTGTGCACTAAAAATTGAGTATCTTGTTTCTGACAAAGGTAACAATTATTCTTTATCAAGTTACCGAATCATTTGTAAGTCAGAATTTATTTTGTTTTTTGGGACCATGTAATCATTTGCTAGCAATATACCATATATATGATCTTGGTTTTATCATGCATTTTTCTTTTTGCTTTGGTAATATCTTTTTTGTATGCATTATTGTTATTATTTTTTGATGTGCCTATTTGGACATTCGTCCTCAGTTGATTATGGATAAAAGTTAAACAAAGAATAATACGTATGTCCAGTCACACCTAATAACCATGTTTCGGCTTGTTGTTAAATTTTTGTATAAAAATTGAGATAGCTGGCCGAGCTTATGTAATAGTTAGAATAGTAATATTACATGTTTAAAACAAATGACGTAATATGTCATGTTGGTTGGAAGAGCTAACCCTGAGATTTGCTTTAGTCATTCAAATTGTAAACAGGATGTATAATGCAAAGACGGCAAATTGACATTCTTTCTTAACGTCAACACATTGTCTCCTCGTGTGAAAGTTTGTGACGTCACCGGATGCAGGTGTCTTCCGATTCCGTCACTTGGCTAAATTAAAGCAAGCATACGATATTTGTGATATCGATAATTTATTCAGTTCATATCTAAACTTCACCAGAATTGGTCATGTGGACCAACACAGCTTCCTCCAGTGATGGAGATGTTTAACTCTGTTGTTTATTAAAAATAAAACTTAAAAACCATTAAGATGTATTCAGTAAACCATTTAAATACATCTGAAAACAACTCATACTCAAATGTGTGCTTAAGACAGTAGCACACCAATAAATGGTGGCAGCGGTTAAACTCTAAGACAGCGATTAAACTCTAAGAATTAGAGAAATATCTTCAAGACTTCAAAATAAATAGCTGTAAAACCAGAGAAATATCTTCAAGACTTCAACATAAAAGCTGTAAAACCAGAGAATGATCTTCAAGACTTCAAAATAAAAGCTGTAATACCTGATAAAGATCTTCAAGAACTCAAAACTATCTACAAGAATCTACAATTTTGACTAAGTCCAACGGAAAAGCTAACATCAACATATGTTAGTATACAACTTGAATCTTCAATCAACATCCTAGGAAACCCAAGGACTGGCGTTCAACAATTGCAAGACATATCCAGGAAGAACTACATTCAACAAGAAACTAGAACGAGACATCGCTAACAAAACATCAAGAGAGAGAGAGAGAGAGAGAGAGAGAGAGAGGACGTGTCGACTTCATATAAAGCTAAGTACAGAGATTTTGTATTAATTTCAGTTTGGGCAGTGAAGTGTAGTTATCACAAGTCGTTAGTCAATTATTACTGGGGTGAGTGAATTCCTAAACTTTGTTATAAGAAACTCCGAATTCTCATTTAGAATTTTTCTTTCTTTGTGCTAATTCCTTTTTCTTTCATAAACTCTTGGGGGGAGATGTATTGGGATTAGTAACATTGTTGGGGGAATTTTATCATACATATGCGTTCACGCAGTGGGCGTCTGTACTCATATAGATATTTTGATAGGATTGAAAGGGGTCAAAGAGATAGAAAAAAAAAATACAGCAGTCATGGCTCCTCCTGTCAGCCCTACCCCTGGACCTAGTGGTGTAGGCCAGGCTAATCCTCCTCCAATTGTGACGCTTGTAAATGCCAGGTCAGCAATCCTTCCTTTTCAAGGTCGTGTCAACGGGTTCTTGCCACAAAATGTGGAGTCATGGATTTCATCCGTTGATGCCCATTTAAATGCCAAACAAATCGTAGATCCTTTTGAACAATTACAAGAAGCTAAAAGTTTTATAGATTTTTCTAAAGGGGATGCGAGTGCGTATTTAAGAGGTGTTTCATTTCAGGAAGCAGTTACTTGGGATGATTTCAAAGTTAGGTTACGCGCGATTTATGGGGGTGAGGAAGCTTTGGATGTAGTGTTAACGTTACGAAATACACTTAATCAAGCCACTATGAATCGGCTTAATGTTGTTGAGAGAGCAGCTCTCATAGCTGATAGGCTTAACGAATATCAGGACATTTTAGGTAATTCCACTTGGGTTACTAACGATAACATCTCCGTGAAAGATTTTTTACGATTAATGTATTTAACTTGCATGATACTTATGTTGCCTGAAGCTTTAGTGCGGTGCTTTGATAAGAAGTTAATGCCTGCAAGTACGGAATTGGATGTCTATAAACAGATAAAGAAACACATGTCCAAGTGTCCAGATCTCGATCCCGTGTTAACTCAAGTTTTTGCTAAGAATGAAACAAAACCACAAACAGTTCACAACACAGCATCACATTCTTATAGTCAATGTTACGCGCGTAAGACACAGCAATATCCTAGAAATACACAGTCAATTCCGCAGTCAGTTCCATATGGAAATAAAAAGAAAAATCCTTATAAGAAGAAACAACAAAATGTCAATGCAGTTCAGAGTCCGAAACAAACAAACACTTCTTCAAATATCGCTGAGCCTGGGCCGTCAAACCAGACCTCGCAAAGTCAGCCTAATTTTCAGAATGTGCAGAGCAAAGCAAATACCACATAGTTAACTCTAGAGGGGAAGAGAGTGATGTTGGGTCAAGGTCATTCATGTCAACATCAATAGTATTGAATAATCAATTTAATGTTTTATCAGATAATTGTGAGACAATAGATTTTCCTATGAAACACACGGCCGAATTAAGTAAAACAGTGCATGCTCCCGTAGATTTGCAACGAATTCATACAATAATAAGCCAAAATGAGTTACGGCCAACCTTATATGCTGTAAATTTAGAACACAAATCCTTTACGTTATTTTTTGACTCTGGTAGTCCACGTAATATTATGGATTTGAAGACGCATCATTTGTTGTTTTCGAACTTTCCGATTGAAAAATCAGGAATTAGACTTTCAGGTATAGGAAATAATGAATTAAACGTCATAGGCATAACTCATATTCAGTTCAGAGTCGGTAATCGCACGTTTGCCGATACATTTGTTGTTGTGAAAAACATTAATATGTATCCAGCTGTAATTATAGGATACCCATCTATGGGAAATCAAAACATTATCTTAGCTCCTGCCAAGCACGGCGTGTATATCAAAGGGAAATTCTATAAGTCTTCTAGTACTTTAAAGTCAGTTTTGGATAAAAAGGAGACGACAAATGTAACCGTAACGTACGTTGAAGAACCAATAACTTGTCTCACTAATAAAGAAATAATGTATACGACCCAGCAGAATTCTCGTTCACCCGTAATATCATCTTGCACGCAATATATCGAACCAAACATACCTTCGAATTAATAGTGCAAATAAAGAAAACACTACCGGGATCTGAAATATTAATCCTTTCCGATACTTTGAAAACCAACGGATTGTCTGTCACACAAGCTATTTATACAGTAGGCTCACATCAGCAATGTAATATCGAAGTCTGTAATCATTTAAATAACACTTTAGTAATTCACAAAAATCAACATATCTTGGATGTAGAAGTTTATAAACATCGTATTCTTACCGTTGCTGAAATCAATCACTCTCAATCAGTTGCGGATGAATCCCTTTTACGATCTATTAAAAATAAAATCAGTAAGGACATTCAAGACGAAGAAATTCAGCAGAAAATTTTTGAACTTTTAACTAAATATACAGATGTCTTTTCCACTACGGATGGATCCTTAGGAAAAACAGATGTGATCGAGCATCAAATAAGGTTAAAAGACAAGAAAAAAATTATATATGCACCCTCGTACAGACTCCCTATGAAATTCCAGAATGAAATAAATGATGAAGTAGGTAAAATGTTAGAGGAAGGAGTCATTAGAAAATCAAATAGCCCTTATAATTTTCCTTTAATAGTTGTACCGAAAAAAGATCGAATATGGCGTATCTGCGTCGACTTTCGTCGTCTAAACGAGGAAACGATCCCTGATCGATTCCCAGTGCCATGTACTGACGATATTTTGTCTTTGTTAGGTCAGAATAAATATTTTACCAGTTTGGACTTACTTAAAGGCTTTCACCAGATATCATTAGAAGAAGATAGTATCCCATACACAGCCTTCAGCACAGCCAGGGGACATTATGAATTTTTGCGGATGCCTTTTGGTTTACGTTGTGCTCCTATAACATTTACAAGAATGATTAACATAGTGTTTGGAGACTTGTTAGGGGATATATTGCATGCCTATATGGATGATCTTGTAATCTTTTCCAACACCTTAGAAGAACATCTACGTAAGTTAGAACTAGTACTACAGAGATTAAGACAACATAACTTAAGGAATTCTTCATTGCAACAGACGCCTCAGACTTAGGAGTAGAAGGGGTATTGCTTCAGCAATATGATAAACAGTTTTTCCCGATAGCTTTCTATTCTCGAAAATTGAGAACTTCCGAAAGTAAGTATGTAGTAATAGACAAGGAAGGACTAGCTATTGTTAATTCGCTAGTGCATTTTAAGTTCATAATTTACGGTTATCCCGTTAAGGTTCTTACTGACCATAAACCACTAACAGAGTTCTTTAAAGGCTTCAATCACAGCCCTAAACAAACTCGGTGGCATTTAATCATTCAAGATTTTGGCGCAAGAATCGGGTATTTACCTGGGAAAGCAAATATCATTGCGGATGCATTATCACGCAACCCCGTGTCATCTTGTACGGAGTCTTTAGCTGAATTAATAGATATATCAACATCCATGCCTATTGTAAAAACAATATCTGAACAAGAAGATTTAGGCTGGAGTGCTGAATTGTTACAGACTGAGCAAAGAAAAGATCAGAAAATAGAAACAATTATAAATGCTTTGAAAGGCAATCATAAAGAAAAAGAATATATAAAGTATAAGCAGCAGAATTATATAATCAAAGATAATATTCTGTGTAGGACTGTGACAAGGAAAACCCGCAATACACCACATGTAACTAACGACCAGGTAGTAGTACCAATCTCACTTATTTCCACTGTCCTGAATTGGTTGCATTCAAATCCATTACATGGACACCCTGGGTTCTCATTAATGTCACAGAAAGCCAAATCATTGTTTTATTGGCATACAATGCTTACAGATATAAAAAGACACATAGCTAATTGTCGCACATGTCAGGAAAACAAAGGGCATACGAAAACACCTGTCAGCCTAGGAGCTTATCCTGTTCCCAATCAACCCTTTGAAAGAATACATTTAGATTTGTTAACAGGATTTTACGAGTCAGACAGAGGAAATAAGCACCTCTTAGTAATTATAGATGCTTTAACTCGATATACAGAACTAATAGCGCTTAAAACTAAAACTGCGATTGAATGCGCTAGGAAGTTTTACGAGTGTTACATTTGTAAACATGGAATTCCACACATGATAATCTCAGACTCGGGTGGTGAATTTAATAATCACTTTCTTACCTCATTGTGTGAATTCCTCAACATAAAGAAGATTAATACCATGATATATCACCCAGAGTTGAATGGGCTAGTGGAAAGAGCAAATAGGAAGATATTAAATATATTGAGGGTAACACTAGGGGGATCAGACCCCAACTGAGATATTGCAATACCGGCGGCACTGAGTACTCTGAATCATTCATATCATATATCAATTAAAATGTCACCGCATGAAGCATTGTATGGTACCCCAGTTAGAACACCTTTCCATGTATTAACGCCTACAACTAATCTATCAAATCCTTTAAAAGAATGTATAAATGCAAGTATAAGTCGATATGATATCCTTCGAAAGAATTTAGAAGAATCACAAATCATAATGAAAAGGAATCATGATAAAATAACGAAACCAACTAAAACATATACCGTGGGTGATAACATCTATATTCAAATCAATGTCAGAAAAGGGCTCAACTATAAACTAACACCTAAGTTTGAAGGCCCATTTAACATTTTGGAAACATTAATGGCCAATAGGTTTAGAATTCAAAACGTAGCCCAACCCACGGATGAGAGAATAGTACCATTGTCTCACATAAGAAATTAAAAAGAAAAGAGAGGAAAAGAAGTGAGGTAAAATTTTATTTTGTGTGACTAAAAGTTTTCTTTTTAATACAGGAGTAATTACATATGTTTTTTTCTCGTTACAGGTTTCCAAGATGAATTTTTTGTTGTTGGGAGTGATATTGTTCGCTCAGACATTTTTCTCGTATGGGATGAGTTCTAAGACTAAGAATATATATTTTAAATATGGCAATATAGTTGAAAGACAAGAAGACATTTTTATTACATCAACCAACGTAATTGTCGAAGTGCATATGCAAGCAATTTTTCTTCAAGAGAATGATGTCACTAGCTTAAGAACCGCCATTTCAAGGTTTTCTGCATCATTGGATGAGTTGCATAGGAGACATTTTCATTTGACTACTAAGAGTTTGCTTGGATCAACATTAAAAGTTGCAGAGATGCTATCTGATGACTTGAAAAATAAGACTGGAGAGACAGGATCTTTGGCTTATGACCTTTTGATGTGGACTGTAGGACACGAACATAAAGAAAGACGGAATCCGTTCATTTATGCTGCATTAAGCATCTTTGGGTCTGTTGCAAGTTTAGGTTTAGGACTTTCCAATCGTCTTAAAATTAGTAATCGAAATAAGAAAATTGAGTTCTTGACTCATAAAGATGAATTGATTATGTCAGAACTAAGGGATCAGTTAGCTTCAATCAATAAAATTATGGATTTGTTAAATGAACATTCAGATAATATCGTTCAAATTATGGAAGTACAGGATTTGTTGGCAACATTAACGTATTATGATTCAAAGATAGATCACATACATAACAGAATTGCACATTTCATTGAGAAATCCAAGGATTATGTAGAAGCTATCACGTTAGCAACTAAAGGTGTATTGTCGCCCCATTTGTTGCCTGTACGTTACTTAAAATTAGTTCTGGAGAACGGAAGGGATAAACTAGGCTATGTTCCTTTGTTAGACGAACATAGGTTAGAATGTTATTACAGCCTAATTACAGTAAACGTAGATAATAACAAGATTAGGATTACAATTCCCTTTGATTCTTCTGATGCCTGGCAATCTTACAGGATATCACCATTTCCGACTTTCATGACGAATCACTCAAATCCAGTAATATCCAGTTTGACAGGACACGTATTGATTTCCCCAGACAAGGAAACATATACGGTCATTAAAGACTTAAATCAATTAACTCACTGTTCAGACGCAATGGATAGAAAAATATGTACAGCTGACTCATTTGAATTCCGTAAAAACTTAATGGATTCATGCGAGTTAGGTATAGTGCTAGACGGTGCTCTCTCCCATACAAGTGAAAATTGTCTGGATAAGCTTTATCCCTTTGACAATAAAGAATTCAATTGCAGACTAAATAATGGCTCGTGGATACGATACGACAAGGACGGCTTCAATGTATCATGCCCTGACGGATCCACATCCTTCAACCACATCTTCGTCGCAGCAGATGGCTGTATCGGGATTTCCCCGAATTCCATGGTGACTGGCCTACGGACAATCATCAGAGAACGAGCCTACTTCGCGAACTTCACGTGGACCTCTACAATGCCAGCACTTCCTCTCCCTTACAACGGCCGTGTGGCAAAGCAGTTGATGAAACTTACCGAAAAGGACCACCTGTCACCGACTTATAAAGAGATTCTTCACCCCATAATACTGGCTAGTTTGTGTGTCACGGCGATGATATTTATCGCCGTGAATATCCTTGTTTGGCGTAGGTTACGGCACAGCAAGCAGCTACAAAGGAACGAGTTGCATAGCCCTGACAATACCCCCTACCTGATCCAGTTCAAAGCTGTATGGGTGGCCACCTCATTCGCTAAGGGAGTAATTTGTCGGGAAGATGTTTGTATGAAAAGCTGATTAGTACGCTAGTAATATGTAATTAAAGAAATTCTCTACATTTGCATTGTTAAAAATACATTTTAAAACAACATTTAAAAAAATAAATAAAATAAAAAGGATATAAATAATTCTTTTCTTTCGGCATCTAATAAAAATATATAAGCCGTAATGTTAAAAAAAAGAAAAGAGAAAAAAAAAATTAATAAAATATATAACAGAATCTATGGGCATCTAATAAAATATATCAGCCCTATATATATATATATATATATATATATATATATATATATATATATATATATATATATATATATATATATATATATATATATATATATATATATATATATATATATATATATATATATATATATATATATATATATATATATATATATATATATGTACGAAACCGTGGTACGTGTACGTACCAGGAATTCGTATTTGTGCACTAAAAATTGAGCATCTTGTTTCTGACAAAGGTAACAATTATTCTTTATCAAGTTACCGAATCATTTGTAAGTCAGAATTTATTTTGTTTTTTGGTACCATGTAATCATTTGCTAGCAATGTACCATATATATGATCTTGGTTTTATCATGCATTTTTCTTTTTGCTTTGGTAATATCTTTTTTGTATGCATTATTGTTATTATTTTTTGATGTGCCTATTTGGACATTCGTCCTCAGTTGATTATGGATAAAAGTTAAACAAAGAATAATACGTATGTCCAGTCACACCTAATAACCATGTTTCGGCTTGTTGTTAAATTTTTGTATAAAAATTGAGATAGCTGGCCGAGCTTATGTAATAGTTAGAATAGTAATATTACATGTTTAAAACAAATGACGTAATATGTCATGTTGGTTGGAAGAGCTAACCCTGAGATTTGCTTTAGTCATTCAAATTGTAAACAGGATGTATAATGCAAAGACGGCAAATTGACATTCTTTCTTAACGTCAACACATTGTCTCCTCGTGTGAAAGTTTGTGACGTCACCGGATGCAGGTGTCTTCCGATTCCGTCACTTGGCTAAATTAAAGCAAGCATACGATATTTGTGATATCGATAATTTATTCAGTTCATATCTAAACTTCACCAGAATTGGTCATGTGGACCAACACAGCTTCCTCCAGTGATGGAGATGTTTAACTCTGTTGTTTATTAAAAATAAAACTTAAAAACCATTAAGATGTATTCAGTAAACCATTTAAATACATCTGAAAACAACTCATACTCAAATGTGTGCTTAAGACAGTAGCACACCAATAAATGGTGGCAGCGGTTAAACTCTAAGACAGCGATTAAACTCTAAGAATTAGAGAAATATCTTCAAGACTTCAAAATAAATAGCTGTAAAACCAGAGAAATATCTTCAAGACTTCAACATAAAAGCTGTAAAACCAGAGAATGATCTTCAAGACTTCAAAATAAAAGCTGTAATACCTGATAAAGATCTTCAAGAACTCAAAACTATCTACAAGAATCTACAATTTTGACTAAGTCCAACGGAAAAGCTAACATCATCATATGTTAGTATACAACTTGAATCTTCAATCAACATCCTAGGAAACCCAAGGACTGGCGTTCAACAATTGCAAGACATATCCAGGAAGAACTACATTCAACAAGAAACTAGAACGAGACATCGCTAACAAAACATCAAGAGAGAGAGAGAGAGAGAGAGAGAGAGAGGACGTGTCGACTTCATATAAAGCTAAGTACAGAGATTTTGTATTAATTTCAGTTTGGGCAGTGAAGTGTAGTTATCACAAGTCGTTAGTCAATTATTACTGGGGTGAGTGAATTCCTAAACTTTGTTATAAGAAACTCCGAATTCTCATTTAGAATTTTTCTTTCTTTGTGCTAATTCCTTTTTCTTTCATAAACTCTTGGGGGGAGATGTATTGGGATTAGTAACATTGTTGGGGGAATTTTATCATACATATGCGTTCACGCAGTGGGCGTCTGTACTCATATAGATATTTTGATAGGATTGAAAGGGGTCAAAGAGATAGAAAAAAAAAAATACAGCAGTCATGGCTCCTCCTGTCAGCCCTACCCCTGGACCTAGTGGTGTAGGCCAGGCTAATCCTCCTCCAATTGTGACGCTTGTAAATGCCAGGTCAGCAATCCTTCCTTTTCAAGGTCGTGTCAACGGGTTCTTGCCACAAAATGTGGAGTCATGGATTTCATCCGTTGATGCCCATTTAAATGCCAAACAAATCGTAGATCCTTTTGAACAATTACAAGAAGCTAAAAGTTTTATAGATTTTTCTAAAGGGGATGCGAGTGCGTATTTAAGAGGTGTTTCATTTCAGGAAGCAGTTACTTGGGATGATTTCAAAGTTAGGTTACGCGCGATTTATGGGGGTGAGGAAGCTTTGGATGTAGTGTTAACGTTACGAAATACACTTAATCAAGCCACTATGAATCGGCTTAATGTTGTTGAGAGAGCAGCTCTCATAGCTGATAGGCTTAACGAATATCAGGACATTTTAGGTAATTCCACTTGGGTTACTAACGATAACATCTCCGAGAAAGATTTTTTACGATTAATGTATTTAACTTGCATGATACTTATGTTGCCTGAAGCTTTAGTGCGGTGCTTTGATAAGAAGTTAATGCCTGCAAGTACGGAATTGGATGTCTATAAACAGATAAAGAAACACATGTCCAAGTGTCCAGATCTCGATCCCGTGTTAACTCAAGTTTTTGCTAAGAATGAAACAAAACCACAAACAGTTCACAACACAGCATCACATTCTTATAGTCAATGTTACGCGCGTAAGACACAGCAATATCCTAGAAATACACAGTCAATTCCGCAGTCAGTTCCATATGGAAATAAAAAGAAAAATCCTCATTTTAACAATAAGAAGAAACAACAAAATGTCAATGCAGTTCAGAGTCCGAAACAAACAAACACTTCTTCAAATATCGCTGAGCCTGGGCCGTCAAACCAGACCTCGCAAAGTCAGCCTAATTTTCAGAATGTGCAGAGCAAAGCAAATACCACATAGTTAACTCTAGAGGGGAAGAGAGTGATGTTGGGTCAAGGTCATTCATGTCAACATCAATAGTATTGAATAATCAATTTAATGTTTTATCAGATAATTGTGAGACAATAGATTTTCCTATGAAACACACGGCCGAATTAAGTAAAACAGTGCATGCTCCCGTAGATTTGCAACGAATTCATACAATAATAAGCCAAAATGAGTTACGGCCAACCTTATATGCTGTAAATTTAGAACACAAATCCTTTACGTTATTTTTTGACTCTGGTAGTCCACGTAATATTATGGATTTGAAGACGCATCATTTGTTGTTTTCGAACTTTCCGATTGAAAAATCAGGAATTAGACTTTCAGGTATAGGAAATAATGAATTAAACGTCATAGGCATAACTCATATTCAGTTCAGAGTCGGTAATCGCACGTTTGCCGATACATTTGTTGTTGTGAAAAACATTAATATGTATCCAGCTGTAATTATAGGATACCCATCTATGGGAAATCAAAACATTATCTTAGCTCCTGCCAAGCACGGCGTGTATATCAAAGGGAAATTCTATAAGTCTTCTAGTACTTTAAAGTCAGTTTTGGATAAAAAGGAGACGACAAATGTAACCGTAACGTACGTTGAAGAACCAATAACTTGTCTCACTAATAAAGAAATAATGTATACGACCCAGCAGAATTCTCGTTCACCCGTAATATCATCTTGCACGCAATATATCGAACCAAACATACCTTCGAATTAATAGTGCAAATAAAGAAAACACTACCGGGATCTGAAATATTAATCCTTTCCGATACTTTGAAAACCAACGGATTGTCTGTCACACAAGCTATTTATACAGTAGGCTCACATCAGCAATGTAATATCGAAGTCTGTAATCATTTAAATAACACTTTAGTAATTCACAAAAATCAACATATCTTGGATGTAGAAGTTTATAAACATCGTATTCTTACCGTTGCTGAAATCAATCACTCTCAATCAGTTGCGGATGAATCCCATTTACGATCTATTAAAAATAAAATCAGTAAGAACATTCAAGACGAAGAAATTCAGCAGAAAATTTTTGAACTTTTAACTAAATATACAGATGTCTTTTCCACTACGGATGGATCCTTAGGAAAAACAGATGTGATCGAGCATCAAATAAGGTTAAAAGACAAGAAAAAAATTATATATGCACCCTCGTACAGACTCCCTATGAAATTCCAGAATGAAATAAATGATGAAGTAGGTAAAATGTTAGAGGAAGGAGTCATTAGAAAATCAAATAGCCCTTATAATTTTCCTTTAATAGTTGTACCGAAAAAAGATCGAATATGGCGTATCTGCGTCGACTTTCGTCGTCTAAACGAGGAAACGATCCCTGATCGATTCCCAGTGCCATGTACTGACGATATTCTGTCTTTGTTAGGTCAGAATAAATATTTTACCAGTTTGGACTTACTTAAAGGCTTTCACCAGATATCATTAGAAGAAGATAGTATCCCATACACAGCCTTCAGCACAGCCAGGGGACATTATGAATTTTTGCGGATGCCTTTTGGTTTACGTTGTGCTCCTATAACATTTACAAGAATGATTAACATAGTGTTTGGAGACTTGTTAGGGGATATATTGCATGCCTATATGGATGATCTTGTAATCTTTTCCAACACCTTAGAAGAACATCTACGTAAGTTAGAACTAGTACTACAGAGATTAAGACAACATAACTTAAGGAATTCTTCATTGCAACAGACGCCTCAGACTTAGGAGTAGAAGGGGTATTGCTTCAGCAATATGATAAACAGTTTTTCCCGATAGCTTTCTATTCTCGAAAATTGAGAACTTCCGAAAGTAAGTATGTAGTAATAGACAAGGAAGGACTAGCTATTGTTAATTCGCTAGTGCATTTTAAGTTCATAATTTACGGTTATCCCGTTAAGGTTCTTACTGACCATAAACCACTAACAGAGTTCTTTAAAGGCTTCAATCACAGCCCTAAACAAACTCGGTGGCATTTAATCATTCAAGATTTTGGCGCAAGAATCGGGTATTTACCTGGGAAAGCAAATATCATTGCGGATGCATTATCACGCAACCCCGTGTCATCTTGTACGGAGTCTTTAGCTGAATTAATAGATATATCAACATCCATGCCTATTGTAAAAACAATATCTGAACAAGAAGATTTAGGCTGGAGTGCTGAATTGTTACAGACTGAGCAAAGAAAAGATCAGAAAATAGAAACAATTATAAATGCTTTGAAAGGCAATCATAAAGAAAAAGAATATATAAAGTATAAGCAGCAGAATTATATAATCAAAGATAATATTCTGTGTAGGACTGTGACAAGGAAAACCCGCAATACACCACATGTAACTAACGACCAGGTAGTAGTACCAATCTCACTTATTTCCACTGTCCTGAATTGGTTGCATTCAAATCCATTACATGGACACCCTGGGTTCTCATTAATGTCACAGAAAGCCAAATCATTGTTTTATTGGCATACAATGCTTACAGATATAAAAAGACACATAGCTAATTGTCGCACATGTCAGGAAAACAAAGGGCATACGAAAACACCTGTCAGCCTAGGAGCTTATCCTGTTCCCAATCAACCCTTTGAAAGAATACATTTAGATTTGTTAACAGGATTTTACGAGTCAGACAGAGGAAATAAGCACCTCTTAGTAATTATAGATGCTTTAACTCGATATACAGAACTAATAGCGCTTAAAACTAAAACTGCGATTGAATGCGCTAGGAAGTTTTACGAGTGTTACATTTGTAAACATGGAATTCCACACATGATAATCTCAGACTCGGGTGGTGAATTTAATAATCACTTTCTTACCTCATTGTGTGAATTCCTCAACATAAAGAAGATTAATACCATGATATATCACCCAGAGTTGAATGGGCTAGTGGAAAGAGCAAATAGGAAGATATTAAATATATTGAGGGTAACACTAGGGGGATCAGACCCCAACTGAGATATTGCAATACCGGCGGCACTGAGTACTCTGAATCATTCATATCATATATCAATTAAAATGTCACCGCATGAAGCATTGTATGGTACCCCAGTTAGAACACCTTTCCATGTATTAACGCCTACAACTAATCTATCAAATCCTTTAAAAGAATGTATAAATGCAAGTATAAGTCGATATGATATCCTTCGAAAGAATTTAGAAGAATCACAAATCATAATGAAAAGGAATCATGATAAAATAACGAAACCAACTAAAACATATACCGTGGGTGATAACATCTATATTCAAATCAATGTCAGAAAAGGGCTCAACTATAAACTAACACCTAAGTTTGAAGGCCCATTTAACATTTTGGAAACATTAATGGCCAATAGGTTTAGAATTCAAAACGTAGCCCAACCCACGGATGAGAGAATAGTACCATTGTCTCACATAAGAAATTAAAAAGAAAAGAGAGGAAAAGAAGTGAGGTAAAATTTTATTTTGTGTGACTAAAAGTTTTCTTTTTAATACAGGAGTAATTACATATGTTTTTTTCTCGTTACAGGTTTCCAAGATGAATTTTTTGTTGTTGGGAGTGATATTGTTCGCTCAGACATTTTTCTCGTATGGGATGAGTTCTAAGACTAAGAATATATATTTTAAATATGGCAATATAGTTGAAAGACAAGAAGACATTTTTATTACATCAACCAACGTAATTGTCGAAGTGCATATGCAAGCAATTTTTCTTCAAGAGAATGATGTCACTAGCTTAAGAACCGCCATTTCAAGGTTTTCTGCATCATTGGATGAGTTGCATAGGAGACATTTTCATTTGACTACTAAGAGTTTGCTTGGATCAACATTAAAAGTTGCAGAGATGCTATCTGATGACTTGAAAAATAAGACTGGAGAGACAGGATCTTTGGCTTATGACCTTTTGATGTGGACTGTAGGACACGAACATAAAGAAAGACGGAATCCGTTCATTTATGCTGCATTAAGCATCTTTGGGTCTGTTGCAAGTTTAGGTTTAGGACTTTCCAATCGTCTTAAAATTAGTAATCGAAATAAGAAAATTGAGTTCTTGACTCATAAAGATGAATTGATTATGTCAGAACTAAGGGATCAGTTAGCTTCAATCAATAAAATTATGGATTTGTTAAATGAACATTCAGATAATATCGTTCAAATTATGGAAGTACAGGATTTGTTGGCAACATTAACGTATTATGATTCAAAGATAGATCACATACATAACAGAATTGCACATTTCATTGAGAAATCCAAGGATTATGTAGAAGCTATCACGTTAGCAACTAAAGGTGTATTGTCGCCCCATTTGTTGCCTGTACGTTACTTAAAATTAGTTCTGGAGAACGGAAGGGATAAACTAGGCTATGTTCCTTTGTTAGACGAACATAGGTTAGAATGTTATTACAGCCTAATTACAGTAAACGTAGATAATAACAAGATTAGGATTACAATTCCCTTTGATTCTTCTGATGCCTGGCAATCTTACAGGATATCACCATTTCCGACTTTCATGACGAATCACTCAAATCCAGTAATATCCAGTTTGACAGGACACGTATTGATTTCCCCAGACAAGGAAACATATACGGTCATTAAAGACTTAAATCAATTAACTCACTGTTCAGACGCAATGGATAGAAAAATATGTACAGCTGACTCATTTGAATTCCGTAAAAACTTAATGGATTCATGCGAGTTAGGTATAGTGCTAGACGGTGCTCTCTCCCATACAAGTGAAAATTGTCTGGATAAGCTTTATCCCTTTGACAATAAAGAATTCAATTGCAGACTAAATAATGGCTCGTGGATACGATACGACAAGGACGGCTTCAATGTATCATGCCCTGACGGATCCACATCCTTCAACCACATCTTCGTCGCAGCAGATGGCTGTATCGGGATTTCCCCGAATTCCATGGTGACTGGCCTACGGACAATCATCAGAGAACGAGCCTACTTCGCGAACTTCACGTGGACCTCTACAATGCCAGCACTTCCTCTCCCTTACAACGGCCGTGTGGCAAAGCAGTTGATGAAACTTACCGAAAAGGACCACCTGTCACCGACTTATAAAGAGATTCTTCACCCCATAATACTGGCTAGTTTGTGTGTCACGGCGATGATATTTATCGCCGTGAATATCCTTGTTTGGCGTAGGTTACGGCACAGCAAGCAGCTACAAAGGAACGAGTTGCATAGCCCTGACAATACCCCCTACCTGATCCAGTTCAAAGCTGTATGAGTGGCCACCTCATTCGCTAAGGGAGTAATTTGTCGGGAAGATGTTTGTATGAAAAGCTGATTAGTACGCTAGTAATATGTAATTAAAGAAATTCTCTACATTTGCATTGTTAAAAATACATTTTAAAACAACATTTAAAAAAATAAATAAAATAAAAAGGATATAAATAATTCTTTTCTTTCGGCATCTAATAAAAATATATAAGCCGGAATGTTAAAAAAAAGAAAAGAGAAAAAAAAAATTAATAAAATATATAACAGAATCTATGGGCATCTAATAAAATATATCAGCCCTATATATATATATATATATATATATATATATATATATATATATATATATATATATATATATATATATATATATATATATATATATATATATATATATATATATATATATATATATATATATATATATATATATATATGTATATATATATATATATATATATATATATATATATATATATATATATATATATATATATATATATATATATGTACGAAACCGTGGTACGTGTACGTACCAGGAATTCGTATTTGTGCACTAAAAATTGAGTATCTTGTTTCTGACAAAGGTAACAATTATTCTTTATCAAGTTACCGAATCATTTGTAAGTCAGAATTTATTTTGTTTTTTGGTACCATGTAATCATTTGCTAGCAATGTACCCTATATATGATCTTGGTTTTATCATGCATTTTTCTTTTTGCTTTGGTAATATCTTTTTTGTATGCATTATTGTTATTATTTTTTGATGTGCCTATTTGGACATTCGTCCTCAGTTGATTATGGATAAAAGTTAAACAAAGAATAATACGTATGTCCAGTCACACCTAATAACCATGTTTCGGCTTGTTGTTAAATTTTTGTATAAAAATTGAGATAGCTGGCCGAGCTTATGTAATAGTTAGAATAGTAATATTACATGTTTAAAACAAATGACGTAATATGTCATGTTGGTTGGAAGAGCTAACCCTGAGATTTGCTTTAGTCATTCAAATTGTAAACAGGATGTATAATGCAAAGACGGCAAATTGACATTCTTTCTTAACGTCAACACATTGTCTCCTCGTGTGAAAGTTTGTGACGTCACCGGATGCAGGTGTCTTCCGATTCCGTCACTTGGCTAAATTAAAGCAAGCATACGATATTTGTGATATCGATAATTTATTCAGTTCATATCTAAACTTCACCAGAATTGGTCATGTGGACCAACACAGCTTCCTCCAGTGATGGAGATGTTTAACTCTGTTGTTTATTAAAAATAAAACTTAAAAACCATTAAGATGTATTCAGTAAACCATTTAAATACATCTGAAAACAACTCATACTCAAATGTGTGCTTAAGACAGTAGCACACCAATAAATGGTGGCAGCGGTTAAACTCTAAGACAGCGATTAAACTCTAAGAATTAGAGAAATATCTTCAAGACTTCAAAATAAATAGCTGTAAAACCAGAGAAATATCTTCAAGACTTCAACATAAAAGCTGTAAAACCAGAGAATGATCTTCAAGACTTCAAAATAAAAGCTGTAATACCTGATAAAGATCTTCAAGAACTCAAAACTATCTACAAGAATCTACAATTTTGACTAAGTCCAACGGAAAAGCTAACATCAACATATGTTAGTATACAACTTGAATCTTCAATCAACATCCTAGGAAACCCAAGGACTGGCGTTCAACAATTGCAAGACATATCCAGGAAGAACTACATTCAACAAGAAACTAGAACGAGACATCGCTAACAAAACATCAAGAGAGAGAGAGAGAGAGAGAGAGAGAGAGAGAGGACGTGTCGACTTCATATAAAGCTAAGTACAGAGATTTTGTATTAATTTCAGTTTGGGCAGTGAAGTGTAGTTATCACAAGTCGTTAGTCAATTATTACTGGGGTGAGTGAATTCCTAAACTTTGTTATAAGAAACTCCGAATTCTCATTTAGAATTTTTCTTTCTTTGTGCTAATTCCTTTTTCTTTCATAAACTCTTGGGGGGAGATGTATTGGGATTAGTAACATTGTTGGGGGAATTTTATCATACATATGCGTTCACGCAATGGGCGTCTGTACTCATATAGATATTTTGATAGGATTGAAAGGGGTCAAAGAGATAGAAAAAAAAAATACAGCAGTCATGGCTCCTCCTGTCAGCCCTACCCCTGGACCTAGTGGTGTAGGCCAGGCTAATCCTCCTCCAATTGTGACGCTTGTAAATGCCAGGTCAGCAATCCTTCCTTTTCAAGGTCGTGTCAACGGGTTCTTGCCACAAAATGTGGAGTCATGGATTTCATCCGTTGATGCCCATTTAAATGCCAAACAAATCGTAGATCCTTTTGAACAATTACAAGAAGCTAAAAGTTTTATAGATTTTTCTAAAGGGGATGCGAGTGCGTATTTAAGAGGTGTTTCATTTCAGGAAGCAGTTACTTGGGATGATTTCAAAGTTAGGTTACGCGCGATTTATGGGGGTGAGGAAGCTTTGGATGTAGTGTTAACGTTACGAAATACACTTAATCAAGCCACTATGAATCGGCTTAATGTTGTTGAGAGAGCAGCTCTCATAGCTGATAGGCTTAACGAATATCAGGACATTTTAGGTAATTCCACTTGGGTTACTAACGATAACATCTCCGTGAAAGATTTTTTACGATTAATGTATTTAACTTGCATGATACTTATGTTGCCTGAAGCTTTAGTGCGGTGCTTTGATAAGAAGTTAATGCCTGCAAGTACGGAATTGGATGTCTATAAACAGATAAAGAAACACATGTCCAAGTGTCCAGATCTCGATCCCGTGTTAACTCAAGTTTTTGCTAAGAATGAAACAAAACCACAAACAGTTCACAACACAGCATCACATTCTTATAGTCAATGTTACGCGCGTAAGACACAGCAATATCCTAGAAATACACAGTCAATTCCGCAGTCAGTTCCATATGGAAATAAAAAGAAAAATCCTCATTTTAACAATAAGAAGAAACAACAAAATGTCAATGCAGTTCAGAGTCCGAAACAAACAAACACTTCTTCAAATATCGCTGAGCCTGGGCCGTCAAACCAGACCTCGCAAAGTCAGCCTAATTTTCAGAATGTGCAGAGTAAAGCAAATACCACATAGTTAACTCTAGAGGGGAAGAGAGTGATGTTGGGTCAAGGTCATTCATGTCAACATCAATAGTATTGAATAATCAATTTAATGTTTTATCAGATAATTGTGAGACAATAGATTTTCCTATGAAACACACGGCCGAATTAAGTAAAACAGTGCATGCTCCCGTAGATTTGCAACGAATTCATACAATAATAAGCCAAAATGAGTTACGGCCAACCTTATATGCTGTAAATTTAGAACACAAATCCTTTACGTTATTTTTTGACTCTGGTAGTCCACGTAATATTATGGATTTGAAGACGCATCATTTGTTGTTTTCGAACTTTCCGATTGAAAAATCAGGAATTAGACTTTCAGGTATAGGAAATAATGAATTAAACGTCATAGGCATAACTCATATTCAGTTCAGAGTCGGTAATCGCACGTTTGCCGATACATTTGTTGTTGTGAAAAACATTAATATGTATCCAGCTGTAATTATAGGATACCCATCTATGGGAAATCAAAACATTATCTTAGCTCCTGCCAAGCACGGCGTGTATATCAAAGGGAAATTCTATAAGTCTTCTAGTACTTTAAAGTCAGTTTTGGATAAAAAGGAGACGACAAATGTAACCGTAACGTACGTTGAAGAACCAATAACTTGTCTCACTAATAAAGAAATAATGTATACGACCCAGCAGAATTCTCGTTCACCCGTAATATCATCTTGCACGCAATATATCGAACCAAACATACCTTCGAATTAATAGTGCAAATAAAGAAAACACTACCGGGATCTGAAATATTAATCCTTTCCGATACTTTGAAAACCAACGGATTGTCTGTCACACAAGCTATTTATACAGTAGGCTCACATCAGCAATGTAATATCGAAGTCTGTAATCATTTAAATAACACTTTAGTAATTCACAAAAATCAACATATCTTGGATGTAGAAGTTTATAAACATCGTATTCTTACCGTTGCTGAAATCAATCACTCTCAATCAGTTGCGGATGAATCCCTTTTACGGTCTATTAAAAATAAAATCAGTAAGGACATTCAAGACGAAGAAATTCAGCAGAAAATTTTTGAACTTTTAACTAAATATACAGATGTCTTTTCCACTACGGATGGATCCTTAGGAAAAACAGATGTGATCGAGCATCAAATAAGGTTAAAAGACAAGAAAAAAATTATATATGCACCCTCGTACAGACTCCCTATGAAATTCCAGAATGAAATAAATGATGAAGTAGGTAAAATGTTAGAGGAAGGAGTCATTAGAAAATCAAATAGCCCTTATAATTTTCCTTTAATAGTTGTACCGAAAAAAGATCGAATATGGCGTATCTGCGTCGACTTTCGTCGTCTAAACGAGGAAACGATCCCTGATCGATTCCCAGTGCCATGTACTGACGATATTCTGTCTTTGTTAGGTCAGAATAAATATTTTACCAGTTTGGACTTACTTAAAGGCTTTCACCAGATATCATTAGAAGAAGATAGTATCCCATACACAGCCTTCAGCACAGCCAGGGGACATTATGAATTTTTGCGGATGCCTTTTGGTTTACGTTGTGCTCCTATAACATTTACAAGAATGATTAACATAGTGTTTGGAGACTTGTTAGGGGATATATTGCATGCCTATATGGATGATCTTGTAATCTTTTCCAACACCTTAGAAGAACATCTACGTAAGTTAGAACTAGTACTACAGAGATTAAGACAACATAACTTAAGGAATTCTTCATTGCAACAGACGCCTCAGACTTAGGAGTAGAAGGGGTATTGCTTCAGCAATATGATAAACAGTTTTTCCCGATAGCTTTCTATTCTCGAAAATTGAGAACTTCCGAAAGTAAGTATGTAGTAATAGACAAGGAAGGACTAGCTATTGTTAATTCGCTAGTGCATTTTAAGTTCATAATTTACGGTTATCCCGTTAAGGTTCTTACTGACCATAAACCACTAACAGAGTTCTTTAAAGGCTTCAATCACAGCCCTAAACAAACTCGGTGGCATTTAATCATTCAAGATTTTGGCGCAAGAATCGGGTATTTACCTGGGAAAGCAAATATCATTGCGGATGCATTATCACGCAACCCCGTGTCATCTTGTACGGAGTCTTTAGCTGAATTAATAGATATATCAACATCCATGCCTATTGTAAAAACAATATCTGAACAAGAAGATTTAGGCTGGAGTGCTGAATTGTTACAGACTAAGCAAAGAAAAGATCAGAAAATAGAAACAATTATAAATGCTTTGAAAGGCAATCATAAAGAAAAAGAATATATAAAGTATAAGCAGCAGAATTATATAATCAAAGATAATATTCTGTGTAGGACTGTGACAAGGAAAACCCGCAATACACCACATGTAACTAACGACCAGGTAGTAGTACCAATCTCACTTATTTCCACTGTCCTGAATTGGTTGCATTCAAATCCATTACATGGACACCCTGGGTTCTCATTAATGTCACAGAAAGCCAAATCATTGTTTTATTGGCATACAATGCTTACAGATATAAAAAGACACATAGCTAATTGTCGCACATGTCAGGAAAACAAAGGGCATACGAAAACACCTGTCAGCCTAGGAGCTTATCCTGTTCCCAATCAACCCTTTGAAAGAATACATTTAGATTTGTTAACAGGATTTTACGAGTCAGACAGAGGAAATAAGCACCTCTTAGTAATTATAGATGCTTTAACTCGATATACAGAACTAATAGCGCTTAAAACTAAAACTGCGATTGAATGCGCTAGGAAGTTTTACGAGTGTTACATTTGTAAACATGGAATTCCACACATGATAATCTCAGACTCGGGTGGTGAATTTAATAATCACTTTCTTACCTCATTGTGTGAATTCCTCAACATAAAGAAGATTAATACCATGATATATCACCCAGAGTTGAATGGGCTAGTGGAAAGAGCAAATAGGAAGATATTAAATATATTGAGGGTAACACTAGGGGGATCAGACCCCAACTGAGATATTGCAATACCGGCGGCACTGAGTACTCTGAATCATTCATATCATATATCAATTAAAATGTCACCGCATGAAGCATTGTATGGTACCCCAGTTAGAACACCTTTCCATGTATTAACGCCTACAACTAATCTATCAAATCCTTTAAAAGAATGTATAAATGCAAGTATAAGTCGATATGATATCCTTCGAAAGAATTTAGAAGAATCACAAATCATAATGAAAAGGAATCATGATAAAATAACGAAACCAACTAAAACATATACCGTGGGTGATAACATCTATATTCAAATCAATGTCAGAAAAGGGCTCAACTATAAACTAACACCTAAGTTTGAGGGCCCATTTAACATTTTAGAAACATTAACGGCCAATAGGTTTAGAATTCAAAACGTAGCCCAACCCACGGATGAGAGAATAGTACCATTGTCTCACATAAGAAATTAAAAAGAAAAGAGAGGAAAAGAAGTGAGGTAAAATTTTATTTTGTGTGACTAAAAGTTTTCTTTTTAATACAGGAGTAATTACATATGTTTTTTTCTCGTTACAGGTTTCCAAGATGAATTTTTTGTTGTTGGGAGTGATATTGTTCGCTCAGACATTTTTCTCGTATGGGATGAGTTCTAAGACTAAGAATATATATTTTAAATATGGCAATATAGTTGAAAGACAAGAAGACATTTTTATTACATCAACCAACGTAATTGTCGAAGTGCATATGCAAGCAATTTTTCTTCAAGAGAATGATGTCACTAGCTTAAGAACCGCCATTTCAAGGTTTTCTGCATCATTGGATGAGTTGCATAGGAGACATTTTCATTTGACTACTAAGAGTTTGCTTGGATCAACATTAAAAGTTGCAGAGATGCTATCTGATGACTTGAAAAATAAGACTGGAGAGACAGGATCTTTGGCTTATGACCTTTTGATGTGGACTGTAGGACACGAACATAAAGAAAGACGGAATCCGTTCATTTATGCTGCATTAAGCATCTTTGGGTCTGTTGCAAGTTTAGGTTTAGGACTTTCCAATCGTCTTAAAATTAGTAATCGAAATAAGAAAATTGAGTTCTTGACTCATAAAGATGAATTGATTATGTCAGAACTAAGGGATCAGTTAGCTTCAATCAATAAAATTATGGATTTGTTAAATGAACATTCAGATAATATCGTTCAAATTATGGAAGTACAGGATTTGTTGGCAACATTAACGTATTATGATTCAAAGATAGATCACATACATAACAGAATTGCACATTTCATTGAGAAATCCAAGGATTATGTAGAAGCTATCACGTTAGCAACTAAAGGTGTATTGTCGCCCTATTTGTTGCCTATACGTTACTTAAAATTAGTTCTGGAGAACGGAAGGGATAAACTAGGCTATGTTCCTTTGTTAGACGAACATAGGTTAGAATTTTATTACAGTCTAATTACAGTAAACGTAGATAATAACAAGATTAGGATTACAATTCCCTTTGATTCTTCTGATGCCTGGCAATCTTACAGGATATCACCATTTCCGACTTTCATGACGAATCACTCAAATCCAGTAATATCCAGTTTGACAGGACACGTATTGATTTCCCCAGACAAGGAAACATATACGGTCATTAAAGACTTAAATCAATTAACTCACTGTTCAGACGCAATGGATAGAAAAATATGTACAGCTGACTCATTTGAATTCCGTAAAAACTTAATGGATTCATGCGTGTTAGGTATAGTGCTAGACGGTGCTCTCTCCCATACAAGTGAAAATTGTCTGGATAAGCTTTATCCCTTTGACAATAAAGAATTCAATTGCAGACTAAATAATGGCTCGTGGATACGATACGACAAGGACGGCTTCAATGTATCATGCCCTGACGGATCCACATCCTTCAACCACATCTTCGTCGCAGCAGATGGCTGTATCGGGATTTCCCCGAATTCCATGGTGACTGGCCTACGGACAATCATCAGAGAACGAGCCTACTTCGCGAACTTCACGTGGACCTCTACAATGCCAGCACTTCCTCTCCCTTACAACGGCCGTGTGGCAAAGCAGTTGATGAAACTTACCGAAAAGGACCACCTGTCACCGACTTATAAAGAGATTCTTCACCCCATAATACTGGCTAGTTTGTGTGTCACGGCGATGATATTTATCGCCGTGAATATCCTTGTTTGGCGTAGGTTACGGCACAGCAAGCAGCTACAAAGGAACGAGTTGCATAGCCCTGACAATACCCCCTACCTGATCCAGTTCAAAGCTGTATGAGTGGCCACCTCATTCGCTAAGGGAGTAATTTGTCGGGAAGATGTTTGTATGAAAAGCTGATTAGTACGCTAGTAATATGTAATTAAAGAAATTCTCTACATTTGCATTGTTAAAAATACATTTTAAAACAACATTTAAAAAAATAAATAAAATAAAAAGGATATAAATAATTTTTTTCTTTCGGCATCTAATAAAAATATATAAGCCGGAATGTTAAAAAAAAGAAAAGAGAAAAAAAAAATTAATAAAATATATAACAGAATCTATGGGCATCTAATAAAATATATCAGCCCTATATATATATATATATATATATATATATATATATATATATATATATATATATATATATATATATATATATATATATATATATATATATATATATATATATATATATATATATATATATATATATATATATGTACGAAACCGTGGTACGTGTACATACCAGGAATTCGTATTTGTGCACTAAGAATTGAGTATCTTGTTTCTGACAAAGGTAACAATTATTCTTTATCAAGTTACCGAATCATTTGTAAGTCAGAATTTATTTTGTTTTTTGGTACCATGTAATCATTTGCTAGCAATGTACCATATATATGATCTTGGTTT
>NC_090753.1:39509224-39531724 GCF_036898095.1 Palaemon carinicauda | reverse complement strand
CCCTGATGTTTTTCCAGACACAGGCACATTCTTCCACACACACTCACATGCACACATACACACACAAGAGCGCAGACATACACACCCATATATGTATATATATATATATATATATATATATATATATATATATATATATATATATATATATATATATATATATATATATATGTTTATATATACACACATACACACACACACACACATATATATATATATATATATATATATATATATATATATATATATATATATATGTATGTATATATATATATATATATATATATATATATATATATATATATATATATATATATATATATATATATATATATATATAATTCACTGATAAAAAGTTTATCGTGAACGCTGGTGAATCCAGAGAAAACTAAGATTATAATGCAAGTATCTTGATTTAATTGCTGAAATAAGAACGTAACCTTTGTACAGTAAACTTCTACGTCCTTAGTCACTACATAATTCCCTATACAAGAAGCCCATCATATACACATTGCATCCGTCAACTTTGCCTTAAATTACCTAATTATATCCGAGAAGAAGGCTATGCAATCGTGTTTTCTTATTGAACTATTTATTGTTTATTTATTTGTATGCCTATATGTCTGTGGACAGGATAACATCAAAACTACAATTACCCGTCAGATTTGACGAAATTTTCGTCATAGATAGATCATAGGTCATGGACAACCCCATTTAATTCTTTAGATGATCCAAATCCGAATTCTAGACCCGGATTAGCATTTTTCGCCATTTTTGTGAAGATGATTACGTCAAAACGTCTGGACGGATTTTGACGAAATTCTCACCACCGATAGATTTTAGGTAATGGCGGATCCCGTGATTTTTTTTAGGTGATCCGGATCCAGATTTCCCTTTCCGTCACCTTATAGATGACGTCAAAACTACTCCACGTATTTTGACGCAATTTTCACTAAAGATAGATCATAGGTCATAGACGAGCCCCATTAAATTTTGAAGATAATCCGAATCCAGATTCTATTTTATTCATTTCTTTATTCGTGTGTGTACCTGTGGACAGGATTAAATCAAATCCAATCAACGGATTTTGATGAAATTTTCAGCACAAATAGATCTTAGGATCTTAGGTCATGGACGACCCTATTAGATTTAGGAGATGATCCGCATCTGGTCTCCAGATCTTGATTTTGATTGTTTTCCATTTTGAAGATAACTTAAAGACTACTCAATGGATATATATATATATATATATATATATATATATATATATATATATATATATATATATATATATATATATATATATATATATATATATATATATATATATATATATATATATATATATATATATATATATATATATATTTATATTTGTATATATATATATAACGGATTTCGAGCGAAGCGAAAAATCTATTTTTGGGTGAGATGGCCATGTCGTCCTGATGGAAGTTCCTATAGGGTAGCTTCCCAGGGTATATTACAACTACGGCAATATTACCAGAGAATTTACCTTAAGGTACCAGAATTCTAACTCCTGGAGCGAATATTCCTCCCGGAAGGGATATCGCGACATATCAGAGGACGTATTCTTGACACGCCACATGGCAATCTGCATCCCGAACAGAGATTTCGTCTCGCAGGGGGCAATTGGCAAGAAACGAATTCAGTAAAGAAAAAGGGGGAGCCGCTCCCAAGGCTCCCTATCTCTCGTTTCGTAAGCGTGCCTGGCGCCAATCCTGGCGCCATCTGTATTCCTTGTAGCGTACACGAGGTGCTACAGATACTGTATGTAGGGAGGGGTCCTACAGCCCTTTCTTAGAAAGGCAAGGGCGGGTCCATCAGGACGACATGGCTTCGCTCAAAATCCGTTTTTTGGGCTCAAGCCATGTCGTCCTGATGGAAGTATACCAGAGCATTACTGTATCTGTGGATTCTCAGAACGTGCCGTACTCCCCGGAGGTAATTTTTCCTGGTCGACTAGACCTAGAGACCTAAGATGTTACCGTTATACATCTTTTCAACTAACTATAAACCATGTTAGAGCTTCCTGCCCCCTACAGGGAAGAGTCCTACTAGACTCTGGAAAAGTCTCGAAGAGTACATATACCTATGTATGAATACCAGGCAAGCTAATATAGTGATCTCGCCCTATATTAAGTAAAGCATAGTTTGTAAAGAACCACTGCGTCAATATGAAATATCGACCAGTTCTCCGCACAATACTTGTATTGGACAAAGGTTTATATCCACATAGGAGGAAACTAGTAAAACCGCCATCGTCCCCTTATGGGACGGGGTCCTCCCGTTAAGGGAAAGCATAAACCAATGCAACATAGCTTGCATAAAGGAACAATTCTATTAGAATTATCCCAGATAAGGTACATAGAATGAATGCTCAATTATACCAATAAATTGACACAGGTGAAGGAGACGCAAGGTTCTCAAGAACAAGTTCATTGACAGATAATAAACAGACAGGTTAACCACAATATATATATATATATATATATATATATATATATATATATATATATATATATATATATATATATATATATATATATATATATATATATATATATATATATATATATATATATATATATATATATATATATACATATATATATATATATATATATATATATATATATATATATATATATATATATATATATATATATATATATATATATATATATATATATATATATATATATATATATATATATATATATATATATATATAAGAGGATAACCCAAAACTTTAAGCATAAGTATGATAGTAAACAGAACTTGTTTATCTGAAAGAAAAAACATTAAATGCCACTTTTAAGATACCGAGGTATCAAAGTCATAAAAGTCTGTATTACAAATCAATGCCATTAGCGTTAGAAACGCTCGGCACACATGTCTGCACTTATGCTAGGTTCACCTTTGGAAATGGAACAGTCTACATGGGCAACTTAGTGCCCTCACTTAGTTTGTAGTACGGTATGTAACTACACACTCACCCTGGAATTAATCGTCCCAATTAAAACCACTGTTCCTCGCAGAGTTAAACAGTAGGGTTAACGACACGACCCACTGCTACCACAGATCTCTTTAGTTCCTCTACTTGCTTCGCATAGTGGCGAAAGAACACTCTGGAAGACTTCCAGCCAGTGTATGAACGGAGATGTTCAAAATCCATACAATTAAAGAAATTTAAGGATGAGGCAACTTTCCTCGGATCGTGACCTGCGGGTGTACTGTCAGGATCCGCTCTGCGAATAAAATATGTGATTTTCGCTCTGAGTTGATTCAGAGATAAATTTGAGCCTGATGTTTCTCCCCTGAATAGTTGACCACCCTTGAAGTCTGAAGTTCTATGAAGATAGACCTTTAGGCATTTTACTGGACATAGAGATGCATCTTCTTTCAGAGGGCAGATTCTCCAGGGACCCCACCTGTTGGTGGGTAACTCATTCTTGGCGAGAAACGTAGGATCTGGAAACAGGTTCAGTTCTCCCCCATCCAGGAACTGAACACGACCTGCCTCTCTCGAGAGGGCTACAATCTCACTAACCCTGGCCCCAGACGCGAGTGCAAATAGGAAAATAACTTTTTGTGTCAAATCCTTTAACGCACACTCTTCATTGCTCAACAGAGAAGCGAAATGAAGAACTTTGTCTAAAGACCATGAAATGGCCTTTGGAGGTGCTGAAGGTCTGAGCCTAGCGCAGGCTTTCGGAACTTTATTAAAGAACTCGTTACCTAGGTCGACCTGGAAGGCATATAGAATGGGTCTTGTCAAAGAAGACTTACACGCTGAAATCGTGTTAGCTGCCAATCCTTGACCATGGAGGTGGTTGAAGAAAGATAAGCAGAAGTCTGTCGAGATCTCCTGCGGATTCTTCGCCTTGACAAAGGCCACCCATTTTCTCCAAGATGACTCATATTGCCTTCTAGAAGATTTGCACTTATATTCCTCAAGGAAGTCTATGCTGGCTTTCGAAATCCCGAAACGCTTTCTCACCGCTAGGGAGAGAAAATCATGAGCTGCAGGGTCCGGGTTTTCTGTAATGAAGCGCAGACAGTCGACTTCTGGACTCGCTGGGTCAGAACTGGATCTGGTAGCGGTACAAACTTCAGCTGTAGTTCCAATGACAGGGGGAACCACACGCTGTTCGGCCACTTGTGGGCTACTATTGCCGCTACCCCCTTGAAGGATCTCAGTTTGTTGAGGACCCTCAACAGAAGGTTGTGAGGAGGGAACAGATAAATCCTGGACCCTCTGTTCCAGTTGAGGGACATCACGTCCACTGCTTCTGCTAAGGGGTCCTCGTACGGGGACACGTACAGGGGCAACTTCTTGTTGTCTTTCGTCGCAAAGAGATCTATCTGCAGTTCTGGGACTTGATTCAGAATGAAGGAGAATGATCCTGCGTCTAAGGACCATTCCAACTCTATCGGTGTGAACCTGGATAGAGCGTCCGCTGTTACATTGCGGACTCCTTGAAGGTGAACTGCCGTCAGGTACCACTTCTTCTTTTCCGCCAATCGGAAGATGACCAACATCACCAGGTTGAGAGGTGGTGACCTCGATCCTTGTTGATTCAAGCATCTCACAACTACCTCGCTGTCCATCACCAACCTTATGTGGATCGAGTGACGCGGGGAAACTTTCTTTAAGGTAAGGAGCACTGCCATAGCTTCTAGAAAGTTTATGTGAAAGGTCTTGAATAGCTTGGACCAAGTCCCCTGGACTTTTTTCCGATGAGAGTGACCTCCCCATCCCTCCTCGAGGCGTCTGAGTGAATCGTCACCGACGGGGGAGGTGGCTGAAGAAGAACCGACTTCTTTAGATGTCTGGCTTGGGACCAAGGCCTGAGAAGAGTACGTAGCCGAAGCGGAACTGGTCTTCTCAGATCTCTTCGCACGTTTGATGCATAACTTCTCCAAACTCCGGTTGCATCCTTTAGCTGTGCTCTTAGCACTGGGTCTGTCACCGAAGCAAACTGGAGAGAGCTCAGTACCCTCTCCTGTTTGCGTCTTGATATCCTTTTGGAATCTAGAAGTCTCTTGGCAAAACCCGCTATCTCCTTCCTTTTCTTCGCCGGGATGGAGAAACGGTGTGACAAAAGGTCCCAGTGGATTCCCAGCCACTGGAACTTTTGAGATGGAGAAAGTCGAGACTTTTTTCTGTTGATCTTGAGATCTAGGTACTCTAGGAACTGGATCACTTGACTGGAAGCTTACAAGCATTCTGTCTCGGATGTTTCCCCCACCAACCAGTCCTCCAGGTAGGCTACTACCTGAATTCCCTTTAGGCGTAATTGTTTGAGAGCTACGCTCGCAAGCTTCGTCAAAATCCTTGGGGCTATGATTAGCCCGAATGGCATGGCTCTGAAGGCGTATAGTCTACGTTGTAGCCTGAACCCTAGGTAGGGGGAGAGTCGACAGTTGATTGGAATGTGCCAATAGGCGTCTGATAAGTCTATAGAGACGGAATATGCCCTCTTGGGCAGTAAGGTCCTTATGCGTTGCAGTGTTAGCATCTTGAATTTGCAATACACTATCAACTTGTTGAGTGGCGACAAGTCCAGAATGATTCTGAGCTTTTCCGAGTCTTTCTTGGGAACACAAAACAGCCTCCCTTGGAATTTGATGGACTTCACGTTTCGGATCAAATTTTTCTCCAACAGTTCTTGAACGTACTCCTCCAGAACGGGGGTGGAGTGTTGGAAAACCCGAAGGCCTGGGGGTGGAGTGCTGTACCAGCTCCAGCCCAGTCCATTCTTGAGTAGGCTGTGGGCCCAGGGATCGAAGGTCCCCCGATCCCGAAATTTCAGAGGTCTCCCTCCTACCGCTATCATCCCACTTGGACTGCCGTCCCGAGGTCTCGCCTCCCTAACCACGACCACCCCTGAATCCCCTTCCCCTTGAGGGGCGCCCAGACGAGCCTCTGGCTGCCCCTCTAGGCTTTGCTCGAAAGGAAGTAGACTGCCCTTCGAACGATGGGGTGAATGCCGTGGACTGTGTCGACACGGCCTGGGGTACCCACTGAAAAGTGGTCGGGGTTTGTGCCACGATTTGGGGCACTGGAGGCAATGGCAATTGCAGTTGCTGTCTAACAGGCTTGGCTGGCCGAGACGGTAGCCTAGTCCTCATAGTCTTCCTCTTTGGTTGAGGACCCTCATCCGGGGAAGACTTTCTTTTGATAGCCAGGCCCCACTTCTGGAGAAGGTTTTTATTCTCCAAGGCAGCCTTATCAACTACTTCTTTGACCAAATCGGTAGGGAAAAGGTCTTTGCCCCAAATGTTGGAGGAGATTAGTTTCCTTGGCTCGTGCCTCACCGTAGCCGAGGTGAACACGAACTCCCTACAAGCTCTCCTCGCCTTGACGAAGCCATAAAGGTCCTTCGTCACTGTGGCCAGATGAGTCTTGGCCACCACCATGAACATTTCATGGACCTTAGGGTCACTTGCCATCGTCTCAAGAGTAGTCTGAAGAGACATTGAGGCAGCCAGTCTTTCTTTTGTCTCGAACTCTCTCTGCAAGAGAAAGTCAGACAGCTTGGGGAGGTCCTCGCCGAACTGACGTCCGCCGATATCAGCCTCCAACTTCCCAACTGAGAACATAAGATGGACGTCCTTCCAGTCTTTGTGGTCCATAGGTAGGGCCAGCGACAAGGGTTTACACTCCTCCAGGGAGGGGCAAGGCTTGTCGGCCTCGACTGCTTTTAGTACAGCCGCAAAACCTTTCTGTAAAAAGGGGAAGGCTCTAGCAGGAGAGGACACAAAGGAAGGGAGCTTCTTGCTCAATGCAGCTGCCTTTGAGTTAGAGAAGCCCCTCTCTTTCAACGAGGATGAAAGCAGAGCTTGAGCCTTAGTATGGTCCATCACTATGACCTCCTTCGGCTCTGTCTCCTCCTTTGAAGCTGGTTCCTTCCTCAGCCAGACACATGGTTTAGTTTCTGAGCACAAGGGAAGGTCTTTCACATTGAACCTCTTCTGGGGCCCATGTGATTCTGCAAGGCTCTGCATCTGCAGTTCCATTGCAGCCGCCTTCTCCTGATTCTCCTTCTGCATCTGTTGGATCATTCCAACAATGGAGGAGAGGGCCTGTCCCAGCTCTACTGGGAGACTGGCCGATGTTGAGGGAATAGGCTCCGGGATCTGAACCGGAGTAGCCGACACCTCGTCGACCTCTTCCTCTACAACGTCTGGGGCTTGAACTTCACCCTGGGCTTCTGCCAGGGGGTCTTCCTTCAGACGCTCCTCCACGATAGACATCCTGTCATCTAACTGGATGTCTTGCATAGCGACCGAGACTTCAGCATCCACCTGGATCTGAACTTGGGGGATCTCCTCTTGAGGCTGGGGAATCGCTGCATCAGCTGATGCCTTAGGGAAAAGATACGCCCTCATCATCTCACTTGGAAGATAAGGGCCAGAGGTGTTCTTTTGGAAGCCCCTTACCCAGGTACGAAGCTTCTCCCTTGCTATATCCCTTGATTCCGCCGTCCTAGGGGAATCAAAGGCCTCAGTAATCAGGTTAGTGAACACAGTACATACCTGAGGGTCCCAATACTGGAGATCATCCTTGGAGACAGCGCATGCTGCGTGTCTCCTACAAAACTCATGTCCGCAGAGGTTCTTGCTGCGGACGTTGCAGAAAACACTTCCGCACTTCGGAGGGTCCTTCTGTAAAGAGAAGAAATTTCCATGAGTATCAAGTGAGCTATGTATCACTGGGTATGCATAGTATAGCATAACAATTCATAAAGGAAAGACACACACTTGTGTTTCCCTCACAACCCATTGTTGCAGCCTTCCAGATAATAAAATCAAATGGTTAATCTCTTCTAGAGTAACCAATGCAAAGTTTCCAGAGGAAACAGGTGGAGCTCACACCTAAGCAATGATTTTAAAATCCTGGAAAATAGACAGGAAAGAACTCACTTTCCTATCTGTAGGGCAACAGCAAAGGACTTGTGCAAGAAAACACAAAAGTGTTAGAACACACAGTGCTGTACCAAAACCCATACTATAGTTTTCTTCTTACAGTATATGTTATACTGAAGAATACTGGTACAGTATAGGAGGTTACGTGCCGGCCGGCACACACCATAACTAGCTTTAAAGTATACTACTTAACAGCTATAAGGCGGCAGAACTCTGGTTCAAATGCATGTGCCGGCCGGCAACAGCCAATGCCGGCCGGCAATGGCTGCCGGCCGGCAACTACACAAGGTAGTACCCAGCTGCCGGCCACACTCTTGGTGACCGGCAGACAAGGGCTGACATTAGCCGGCCGGCAAAGGTACAGGACCGATGCCGGCCGGCAGCAAAAGAACCAGAGGACTACACCAGAAAAATAGGATGGATGCCGGGATAAGAGTGTACACTACCTCCAAGCCCGGCAATCCGAAAGAGTGCATATAAGGAAGGGGAGAATCTAATTCAGGCTTCCTGACCAATGCCGTCTGGCTCTACAGGCAGGCATGGATGAGGGACCAAGGGAGGTCCGGGCAGCACTCAAAATAAGACCCTTGCCGGCCGGCAGGGTCAATTCCACATCCTAACCTAATCTAGGTCCAGATGTAGAACGACGTACAGTACTGTAATGGCTAGGCCATTACGGAGATAGAGGGGGAAGGGACAAAAGAGGGTCCTACCAACCTTGCTTTAGTGACGGATCCCCCGCAGCCAAGAAAGAAACTTATCCTCCCCCGAGAACAGCAACAAGGACTAGTCTGGTAGATCACAAAAGAAGGAATCATATCAACAGAAACCTTCGGTAGTGACCTAAGGAGGCTAAGCCACCTTTGTCTGTGTCAGGCCAGCGAGGGAGACTCTACCCCAAGCCAGACAAACACAGACTCACACTAAAAAGGACAGTGAGACAAGCGTCACCAAGATCAACTGATACTTTATTTGAATGCGCACGGAAATACATAACAAGGTGCGGACGGAAACGTAGGATTACATTGGCGCCAAGTTTGATTGAAGTGCCCGCCAAAATATATGTGTTTTCTTACACTTACAAATATATGAATTATGGGTTAACAAAAACATGTCATGAAACGATACATATATCAAAATGTAGCTCTGGTAGAGCGGAATATATATACATAGGACACCACAGTGTGGCGAAGAGAGAATTTAAATAAATAAGTAGTTTGTCGATTTTCTGGACGACGAAGGGATCGGTGTCCTTACAAGTACTCCCCCCCCAAGACATCGGGCGGCGTAGAGGGCTGATGATCAATCTTCGTATCTCTTTGGGCGTCGGAGGGTTCCTCTTGTTTTTGAACGGAGGGGCGCGCTGGCGGTCGGTGTAAGGATCTCTTCCTCTTGACGTCGTTTGATGATTTTTCCTTCGTTGGGCGGCTTGTTTTGTGGCGGAACTCTAGGTCTGCCAGGTCCAGCGGAGGCGGTGTCGCTTCCTTCGAGAAACGCTGGTTTCACGCGGTCTATAGAGACCCATTCCTCTTGGCCATGGACGTCGAGAAGGAAGGCTTTCGTTGTTTTTTTAATAACCCGGTAGGGACCTCGATAAGGTCTAGTCAGTGGTTGTCGATGAGCGTCGACACGGACGAAAACGTACTTGCAGTCATCCGGGCTTTTTGGCTTGAAGTGCTTGGTTCTGTCCTGGTAAGTTTTGAGACACGGCCTGAACTTCCTGGCGATATCCCTTAGGTGATCCAGCTGCGTGTCGTCGGTTGATGAGGGAAAGAATTCGCCAGGAACTGCGAGCGCTTCCCCGTAAACTTTTTCGGAGGGCGAAGGTTCGCCATCTGCGCGAGGGGCGGTGCGAAGGCCGAGGAGTACCCAAGGAAGTCGTGATTTCCAGTCCCCGTCGGTGCAGCTCGCCATCAGGGACGCCTTGAGGGCGCGGTGCGTTCGTTCGACCATGCCGTTTGCCGCGGGGTTGTATGCCGTGGTGCTGTGGAGCGTCGTCCCCATCAGGTTCGCCAAAGCCAGCCATATTTCTGAGAGGAAAGCGGGGCCTCTGTCAATCGCGATGTCGTCAGGAACGCCAAACCTGCTCACCCAGCTTGACAGGAGGGCTTCGGCACATGCTTGAGTCGTAGCTTCGGTCATCGGCGATGCCTCCAACCACCTCGTGGAGCAATCGATGATCGTAAGTAGGTAGCGAGCGGATCCAGAAGGGGGCAATGGTCCCACGATGTCGATGTGTATATGTCCGAAACGTCTTTTTGGCTGGGGAAAATCGCCCACCCCCGATTCGGTGTGACGGCTGACCTTGCTTGACTGGCAGTCGATGCATGACCTCGCCCATTCCCGGGCGTCCTTTTTTATCCCTGGCCAGACAAACTTTTCAGACAGAAGGCGAGCGGTGGTGCGTCCTGAGGGGTGCGAAAGTCCGTGGATGATATCGAATATTTTCCTTCTGCAGGAGGCTGGTACCCAGGGGCGAGGGCGGCCCGTGCTGGTGTCGCAAAGAATAGTTACTCCTGCTGGTCCGAGGGGAACCGCACTTATCTTGAGCGCGGATGGCTCCGTCAGGTGAACCTGTGCTTCTCGGTCGGTGCGTTGTTCGGTTGCGAGATTGGCGTAGTCGATTCCCAGGTGGATCGCGTCAATTTCAATCCTTGAAAGGGCGTCCGCGACTGGGTTTTTCTTTCCTGGGACGTAACGTATGGTGCACCCGAATTCGGCGATTGATGCGAGATGACGTTGTTGTCGGGATGACCATGCGTCCGTTGATTTTGTGAAGGCGTGGACGAGGGGTTGATGATCCGTTGCAATCGTGAAGGGGGTACCCTCCAAGATGTGCCTGAAGTGGCGGACGGCGAGGTAGACGGCGAGGAGTTCCCTATCGAAGGTGCTGTATCTTGTTTGGGCGGGTTTCAATTTCTTGCTGAAGAATGCCAGCGGTCGAGGAGAACCATCGACGAGTTGCTCAAGCACAGCCCCGCAGGCGACGTTGCTGGCGTCGGTCGTTAGTCGCAGGGGCGCGTTGTCGTCGAAATGAGCCAGGATGGTGGCATTCGCAAGGGCATCCTTCGTCCGAGCGAATGCCTGTTGCTGGGGCAAGCCCCACTCGAGTTTTTTAGCTTTTCCTTTCAGGACGTCGTCGAGGGGTGACAGGGTTTGTGCGATGTTGGGGATGAGGCGCCTGTAGTAATTGACCATTCCCAAGAACTCCTGAAGTTGGCGAATGGTCGTAGGTATTGGGAACTTCCTGATGGCGTCGACTTTGGTTGTCATGAGTTTTACCCCGCGCGAGGATACACGGTGACCAAGGAAATCCACTCCCTCCGCACCGAACGTACATTTGTCGAAGCGTACGACTAGGCCGTTCTCCTGTAGGCGCTTTAGGACGGTGCGGACATGTTCCCGGTGTTCCTCCTTGGTTTTCGAGAATATCAGGATGTCGTCGACGTAGCAGACGCAGAAAGGTAAGTCACCCAGAATGCTATCCATTAGTCGTTGGAAGGTTGCCCCGGCGTTGCGTAGACCGAAGGTTGAGTATGCGAAGGTGTAGGATCCGAACGGCGTTACAATGGCAGTTTTCGGGATATCTTCCGGGAATACGGGGACCTGAAAGTAAGACTTGAGAAGGTCCATCTTGGTAAAAAACCTTGCGCCGTGCAACGCGTTCGTTAGGTCCTGCATGTTGGGCAGTGGGTAGTGATCGGGCGTTGTGATGAGGTTGAGGCACCTGTAGTCGCCGCAAGGTCTCCAGGACCCGTCCGGCTTTTTAACCAAGTGCAGGGGTGATGCCCAGGGGCTCGATGCTTTCTTACAGATACCCATGCGTTCCATGTCCTCGAAGGCGCGTTTGGCATCCTTCAGTTTCTGAGGTGGGAGGCGGCGGAATTTGGCGTGAGTGGGAGGTCCTGTCATTGTGATGTGGTGGTAGATGCCATGCTTGGACGGGGAACCTGGCGAGTGTCGGAGCTCGGGCTTGAAAACCTCGGGAAACTCTCGTAGGAGGTCAGCGTAGGGGTGCGTTGTTACGGCGGATACGGACATTGTTGCAGGGCCATGTTCTAGGGCGCGAGACTGGCAGGTCCCCGTGTCGATGACACGTCTGTTAGCGACATCGACGAGGAGTCCATGGTGGGCGAGGAAATCTGCACCGAGGAGGGGGCGATTGACGTCGGCGATAGCGAAGGGCCAAGAATACGAACGGCCCATGATAGATATCTTGAGGGTCTTGATTCCATAGCACCGTATGGGAGATCCGTTGGCGGCGATGAGTGAGGGAGTGTTTTTGTCGGGACCACGGTCTAGGTCGGACTTCGAAGGAGGGAACGTTGACTGCATTGCGCCGGTGTCCACCATGAGCCTACGGTTGGAAATGGTATCGAGGATACAGAAACCAA
Organism: Palaemon carinicauda; assembly: GCF_036898095.1. Taxonomy (NCBI): domain Eukaryota; kingdom Metazoa; phylum Arthropoda; class Malacostraca; order Decapoda; family Palaemonidae; genus Palaemon; species Palaemon carinicauda. Next base: position 39,519,374 of record NC_090753.1, on the reverse strand, counting down.
TCTTGTTATGGTTAACTGCGGCCGCGATGGTGGCAGGTGGATGCTTCTGGCGACATCTTCTAGGGAAACTGCATGGTGCTCTACATTTCTTGGCGTCACTGCCGAACTGTTGGTGGTAGAAGCACCATGCTGGGTTAGGCCTAGGGTTTGGTCGCGTCGGTTGCGGTGGTTTCTTTCTTGATAGAATGTTGATCTCGTCGTCCTCGAGGGCCATTGCCTAGGAGTCTATGGAAGAGCAGCTGCTGAAGGAGGATAACGGAGGCAGTGTTGACGATGATGCTCCGAGGCGAGATGCTTTGGAGGCCTCGTGGAGCTTCTGAGCCTTCGACAGGAGTTCGTTCATCGGGAGCGTGTCGGCGTCTGTCAATTGGGCCCGTACGTCCTGTGGTAGGCGTCGAAGAAAGATCTCGCGAGATAAGCTAATCTCACGTCGTCGGCCGTTGCTGTCTGTTTCGGGGAGCATGAGCAGGCCGGTTAGCTCATCCCACACCTCGACAGGAGAGGTGTCACCCATGGGCTTGCCGGCGACGTCCGGTACTTTCTGTGCCCTTGCTGAGACGGAGAGGGAGTAGATACCGATGAGTTTCGTTCTCAGGTCGTCGTATGAAACTTGGCCGGCCTGGGCGTCGAGCCATGGGGAAATCTTGTCAAATACTTCAGGTATGGAGGTGAGAACGATGTCATCCTTGGCGCAGGAGTCGCTGAGTCTAGCTACGCGGAAGAGTACGTCCGCTCTCAGGAACCAGGAAGTGGTGTTGTGTTGAGAAAAGGGCGGCAGTTTGACTTTGGGCGTGGAGGCGAGGCCGTTGGGTGCGATGGGAGTGTTGCTTCCTACATCGTGGCCAGACGACGAGTCGGCGAAGAGGTGAGAGGTTGATATGTCGGTTAAGCTCATCCTACTGCCTTACGTTCACCAAAGTGTGGGAGAACCAAAGGCAGGTTCTTGCCTAAGGTAACGGAGTATGTAGAAGGTAGCACGGCCGTAATAAGTCCGTTAATGGCAAAGCCAAAACCGCTGATGCTACTTTCAACTCCGGGGTCACCAGTTGTAAGGACAGTGAGACAAGCGTCACCAAGATCAACTGATACTTATTTGAATGCGCACGGAAATACATAACAAGGTGTGGATGGAAACGTAGAATTACATTGGCGCCAAGTTAGATTGAAGTGCCCGCCAAAATATATGTGTTTTCTTACACTTACAAATATTTGAATTATGGGTTAACAAAAACATGTCATGAAACGATACATATATCAAAATGTAGCTCTGGTAGAGCGGAATATATATACATAGGACACCACAGTGTGGCGAAAAGAGAATTTAAATAAATAAGTAGTTTGTCGATTTTCTGGACGACGAAGGGATCGGTGTCCTTACAACTCTGTTGTTCTGTCCCTCTTTGAACCAGACTTACTGGAACAGGAAGGTACAGTAACACCCCAGTATAGTTTTATCGAAAATTAATTCGGAAAAAAACCACTTAGGAATAAGACCAAGGCTTAAACAGAGGGAAAGGGATTGCATACCTTCTCCGAAGAAAAGAAAGCAACCGGGGAGTATGAGAAAGTATACTAAGGCTCCATAAGCAACTTAGCTTAGGCACCAAGAGAATCGATTACCTAAATCACCGAAACTCACTCGTATACTATCTTGGAAATATTCCACACAATCTTAAATGTATAAAACATAGCCTAAAGCTTCAATAAAATTATAATACACTCGGAAAAACCAAAATCATGCATGAAGTACTAGGACAAAACGACTAGGCTACATGGCCTAGCGTAGGCCAGAATGGCGAATACTTCGCCAAAATAATACTAAGCACAAAAGGAAATCCTATGTAATGCTAAATAGCTAAAATTTATTTAAGCAAAACAACCAGGAATGTCGCTCTGACTAACTAAATTTATACCTAGCGAGCGACAGCGTCCATGACGCCTCCGGTAGGATACGGCTCTTGTAACAAAGATTAAACCTATTAATCACTCAAAAATTTACCAAGAGCCTACATTTATACATAAAAGACATGGTACTCAACTTATCAGAGGCCGACGAAGACGGAGAAGCCATGAAAAGCAGAATAAATCCAAGATTTGTGAGAAACACAGGAAAAAACACCGAGTTGATAAGCTACGCAAAAAGGAATATAGATGGCGCCAGCATTGGCGCCAGGCACGCTTACGAAACGAGAGATAGGGAGCCTTGGGAGCGGCTCCCCCTTTTTCTTTCCCGAATTCGTTTCTTGCCAATTGCCCCCTGCGAGACGAAATCTCTGTTCGGGATGCAGATTGCCATGTGGCGTGTCAAGGATACGTCCTCTGATATGTCGCGATATCCCTTTCTGGAGGGATATTCGCTCCAGGAGTTAGAATTCTGGTACCTTAAGGTAAATTCTCTGGGAATATCGCCGTACTTGTAATATACCCTAGGAAGCTACCCTATAGGAACTTCTATCAGGACGACATGGCTTGAGCCCAAAATATATATATATATATATATATATATATATATATATATATATATATATATATATATATATATATATATATATATATATATATATATATATATATATATATATATATATATATATATATATATATATATATATATATATTTTTTTTTGGGGATCAAGCCATGTCGTCCTGATAGAAGTTCCTATAGGGTAGCTTCCTAGGGTATATTACAACTACGGCGATATTCCCAGAGAATTTACCTTAAGGTACCAGAATTCTAACTCCTGGAGCGAATATCCCTTCACAAAGGGATATCGCGACATATCATATATATATATATATATATATATATATATATATATATATATATATATATATATATATATATATATATATATATATATATATATATATATATATATATATATATATATATATTTAAATCTGTTCAGACCTTCTGAAGAAATCCGACTTTAGTGATGACACAAATAAAGGATGCACTGAACACACTCCAACATCCCAGCATACCATCTTGCCTGCAAGCACAAATAATTCTCGATCGACAAAGATTTTTTATCTTTTTCCATACTTTGCTACATTCCCGCCTCTAGAGACTAATCATATACATATATGATCAGCGCCTAAGCCCCTCTCCACCCAAGCTAGGACCATGGAGGGCTAGGCAATGGCTGATTGATTGATTGATTGATTTGAGGTTTTCTGGCATCCTGGCATTTAAGGTAATTGACGCCGGAGGGCAATGACTGGTAATGACTCAGCATGTAGATCTGTAGGCTCCCCGCAACCCTACATCCCTATGTCACAAGAATGGTCAGGTTGCAGACACTACAAGACACTATCGAGTTTACTCTGGCCAGGGTCCTGCAGATTACCAGGCAGGGACGTTTCCAATATAATAGGCCACCACAACTTTCGGGAGTAACGTCATTAAGGTTTGGGCTTAGACATTATCCGCTCCCACAGTACCGCCTTTTTATTTATTTATATATTTTTTTTCTTTTTTTTTTACATAAGTATATAGTAAATGCAAAGTCTGAAATTCAATATTTGGTTATAACCACGAAGGAAGCCAATGATCACTTGAATGTTTGGAAAAGGAAGGTAGGCAGAGAATTTTAAAGATTGGAGGATGATAATCCAGTTCAATCCAGGTATTATTGATTTTGGTAGCTGCCTCGTGAATCACCTGACGGTTGTAGCAATATAACCTTTTGGAAAGACTTTTTCTTTCAGCTCAACAACAAACTGACTGAAATAATCTCTTTAGAAGAGGGACAGTTTCTGTCATGCTTCACTGGTTCAGTACTACACCCTCTCTCTATTGTGAGGTTCGTGATTTGCAACCGGCTAATCACTACCATTCGACTCCGCTGAGAAGGACTACCAGCGCCACATAAGAGTTGAGAAAAGTTCATGAGGCCAGCAACATCACTCTTAAAAGCTTGCTGTGAACAGGAAGGTATCTCCTCCATGGTACTAACCCCTCCGAAGTGGGCATAAGCATATGGCCCTCTAGGAAAAAAACATTATTATATGAGATGAAAGCCTGATTAATGACCTAACTGGTTTAATTGGATTCAATCCCATCGAGATGAGAGATCTAAAATGTAGACTTGTATGTGGCTTGCTATTTTTATTTGTTGGAATGAGGTGATTTGTCTTTTCCTTTTATGGTGTGTGCGTGCGTATGTTTTTGTGAGATCGTGTACACGTTGACGTGCACGTTTGCACACGAGTGTATCAAAAAATTATATCCATCAAGAATTAACGAAAGAAAACATGGAAATTCATATGCAATGATAGAAGAGAAAATATAATGAAGGAAGTAATGTTACAAAACTTAAAAATAGCCTCGGGAAAAATTAAATTCCCCAGTAAACGAGCAACAAATTCAAAAACAGTGCAATAACTTTTAAGAATTAGAAATAATAATAGAAACATTAACATTACCCCCCCCCAAAAAAAAAAAAAGAAACACGCTGAATAAAAACAAATAAAAAAGCAACATTGCACATAAAAACAATGACACAACTAGCTGATGACATTACGTTGAGGATCCCAAGGAAGACCCAGGAGAGAGAGAGAGAGAGAGAGAGAGAGAGAGAGAGAGAGAGAGAGAGAGAGAGAGAGAGAGCGAGATGCCAACATAAAGACTGCCAGAAATGTTGATGAGAGGTTCTTGTGTATATCTATCCATCTATCATGTTATTTGTTCATATACATTATCAGTGAAGTTGTTTACTTTTGTTGAAATTATACATTTGTTCAAATGCAAAAATAATGATTCATGGGATTCTTTCGAGTTTCCATTAATTCATAAAAAAACGAAATCACCTCTTGAAAAATGTTTAGAATATTAGAAATATGCAATGAAAAACTATAGTGCGTTTCAATTTTGTATATCCTTACTGGACACATGATTGAATATTTGTAATAATACATTAAATAAATAATAATTGTATTCTGTAAGAGAAAGCTGAATGCTGATTTGGGAATTAAAAAAGACATTTCATTATACACACACACACACACACACACACACACACATATATATATATATATATATATATATATATATATATATATATATATATATATATATATATATATATATATATATATATATATATATATATATATATATATATATATATATATATATATATATATATACATACATACATACATATATATATATATATATATATATATATATATATATATATATATATATATATATATATATATATATATATATATATATATATATATATATATATATATACATATATATGTATATATATATATATATATATATATATATATATATATATATATATATATATATATATATATATATATATATATATATATATATATATATATATATATATATATATATCCTTCTCCTCCTCCTCATCATCATCATCTCATACTCCTATTGGCCCTAAGGGCCTCGGTTAGATTTCGCCTGTCGTCACTATTTTGAGTTTTTAATTCAATACTTCTCCATTAATCATTTAGGGCTGGGTCTCCAAACTCTTCTAGTTCCTTGTGGAGCCCAGCTGAACGTTTGGTAAACTAATCTCTCTTGGGGAGTACGAAGAGCATGCCCAAAACAACTCCATCTACCCCTCATCATGATCTCATCCACATATGGAACTCGAGTAATATCTCTTATAGTTTCATTTCTAATCCTGTCCTGCCATTTAATTCCCAATATCTTTCTGAGGGCTTTGTTATCAAATCTACTAAATCTATTGGAAATTGTTTCATAGTCATACCAAGACTCATTTCCATAGGCTAGCACCGATCATAGGAAATTAATATATAGTCTAATTTTTATATGTAATTTCAGCCGATTTGATTTCCAAATTTTACTTAACCTTGCCATTATCAGATTTGTCTTTATCAATCTCTCACTAAACTATAATTCTAAAGACCCTGTATTGGAGATCATAATTTCTAAATATTTCAATGATTCTACATCATAATCCTTTCTTCTTCCAATGGTATTCCATCTTCCATTGCATGCTCTGTTCTCATCTTCTATGTCTTTCTTTTATTTATCTGCAGCCCAACCTCATGGATTCTGGTAAGCAAACATTGCAAATCTTGAGGTGTTCTGCTGATAAGGACAACATCATCAGCACACTCTAGGTGAGCTAAATTCCTATCAACAATCAAGGCCAATTCTTCTTCACCATCTCCAACTGTTCTACTCATTACAAAATTCATGAGGAGGATAAACAACATAGGAGTTCTCCGCTTTTCACTGGAAATTCATTTGATAAGACTCCATAACATTAACTTTGCACTTACTATGCTCATGAAGACTTCGTCAAAGTTACACATTTAATAGGGATTCCATATTAACGGAGGACTCTCCACAAAATTGGTTAATGCACAATATCAAAGGCTTTTTTCCTAATCCACAAATGCCATCAAAACTGGATACCTATATTATATGCATTACTGAACATGTCTCAAAATGAAAATTTTGTTAGTGTAACTTCTACCTTTTTTTTTAATCAAACTTTTTTATCTCTCATTTTCCATCAGTCTTTCTTTCCAGTCTATTGAGAATAAGCATACTATTTTTTTTTTTTTTCATAACAACTAACGTAAGTGTTATGACTGTAATTATTCTCTCCATTTATTCTTGGCTTTTCATTTGACCTCAAAATCAATACTGGAATACTCAGCATGCCCTGGCTTTTAATTTACATTACTTCTTCGAAAACTTTCATAATCAATTTCTGTCTTTGTCTCCTTACTATAGTATCCCAAACTACCATTTTATATCCATGGGTATCTCCATGTAACTGTGTCTCCAAAGACTTCACTACTAAGTGACTGATATATGTTTTTAATATCACACAATCCTTCATTAATTGTCTGTTCTTCTTCTCTTAAGGTCTTCAAGACTGCAAATCGATTCCTACATTCAAATGGAAATGTTTCCCTGTGCTCTTCTTCTAAAATCTTAGTTGTATAAAACCTAGGTATTCTATCTACCTTTCTGTTGGGTGCTTTCAGTTTTAATTTCTATTTGTTTTCTGTAATTGTCACATAGGAAGTCCATGTATATATGTGGATTCTCTTGTGTTGAAAAAGAGTACCTCCAATGACAAGATTATTTGCTGCCCAGAAACTTATGAAATGTGCTCCTTTTCATCAACAATCTCACCAAGAACCTCGACACCCATCACATTCTCTATCCCTTGAAAGTCCTTTTAACGTCGCCAATAAAAATTTTCATGTCTCTCCTGGATCTAATCTATTGTACGCTGCAGTTTTTCATAGTATTCATATTTACTTTCTATAATCATTTGTTGGGGCATAGCAAACTATAATACTTATATTGCTCTGCTTTGATTTTAACTTCTACTTTTTACAGCTCTCCACTCGGTTAATGCCTTTTCTGCTCTTGGTGTCATCATCATTCCTATCCCTTCTCTTCCAACTGCATCTGATCTTCCTGAGTATATATATATATATATATATATATATATATATATATATATATATATATATATATATATATATATATATATATATATATATATATATATATATATATAACCTTGGTTTAAAATATCCTTTCCAATCCCCTTACAACGAGTTTCACTTAGGGCCAATATATCCAAACTATATTTCATAAATTCACTCTCCACTTGCTGTAATTTTCAAAGCTGATTCATGGCTATAACATTCCAATTACCTATTTTAAATATTTCTTTAATATTTATAAACCAGGATATTCTTAGCACCCTGCTATGCCCAGGTCTGGGGACCATTCTTTCATCTTCTCTCTCCATGACTGACTAAATCCATAAAGGATTCATTGGCTAGATACATCAAAGGATAGTCAGTTCCTTGTGATGTGCAGTGCCTATCTAACTATGGCAAGTGACCCCTGCCGTTCCATACTAATTCTAGTAAGATCAACCGCCAGGCATCAGGAGTAAAATCCATAGGGGAGTTTGTCCATCGCCTTAAACCCAATCCGTCAACCTGCTGCCAGTGACTTCATCTAGATTTAGGGGGGCATTTCTTTCACACCTAAAGCTCTCATTACTACTGCAAGTTGTTCATCCGCTTATACGAGTATAACCGTTGACAAAAATGGATTGCTAAGATATACGGCCAGGTCAATCTCATAGAGAGTGTCTTTAAATAGCCTACATATGATCAACACCCAATAACCCTCTCCAGTCAAGTTAGGACCAGGGAGGGCCTGGCAATGGTTACCGATGTCTCAGCAGGTAAGGCCTACATGCTCCCTCAAACCGCCAATCCTTATCTCACAAAGATAGTGAGGTTACAGACACTACAAGAGACTATCAAACAAGAGTGTGGCTTAATCACCAGTTTTACTGATCGGTAGGCAGGGAAGTTTCTGATAGGCTACAACAACCATATTTCCATTGTAATTTCAAGTATGAGAGTTAAAAGTAAACATTAACTTAGATTGTCACCCGCTTACCATAGCTAAAGAGTCTCTTCTACCCCTAGGAAGAGGAAAGTGGCCACTGAACAATTACAGTGCAATAACCCCTTGGGAGAAGATGAATTGTTTGGTAATCTCACTGTTGTCAGGTGTATGAGGACAGAGGAAAATATGTTGAGAATAGGCCAGAATTTTCGGTATATGTGTAGGCAAAGGGAACATGAACCGTAAGTAGAGAGAAGGATTCAAAAGACGCCATAACTCTCTAATGGTAGTATCTCAACGGGTGGCTGGTGCCCTAACCAACCTACTACTGCATGACAATCTGTTGGACGATAGTTTCTAGTATTGTCCGCAACTTTGCCAGCCTTCTGAGCTAGGGATGTGAGTTTTGAGGGAGCTAGCAGGTCTACCCGCTGAGTCATCAGCAGCCATTGCCTGGCCCTCCCATATCCTAACTTGGGTGGAGAGGGGGCTTGGTCGCTAAAGTCTGTCTCTACGGCCTTGTCCTGTTAGGACATTGTCACAGTCCCTTGCCTCTTAAATTCATGAGTGACCTTTAAATCTTTACATTTCAGGAATTGGCTATTTCCTACCCAGGTTCCTTTTCCTAACTTACCATGAGAGCTGGACCTCCTTGATTTCTCCTTAATTTCCACAACTGTCGTAGGAATTGGCTAATTGGCAGCCGTGGAAATACCCAATTCCAGATGTATAGCTACTCGACTTGTCGATCTGTCCTCGTCCCTCGGGTTAGGGGAGAGAGAGTAGTCACAACCACGCTGAGAAGAATTGTAGTTAGGAAAGGGGGCGCTGTTGAGAAGAATTGACAGTTTGTGTGTGTGTGTGTGTGTGTGTTAGTGTGTGTGTGTGTGTGTGTGTGTGTGTGTACGTGTGGTTGTCTATCTAAATATTTAGCCATCCTATTTGATGGGTTGCCCGCACTAGCTCTAATTTAAAAACTTTTCCCAAAGACACTAGATTTATAAAACCTCCTGAATGACCTTTAATAGCATAAGCCCTCTTCAATTATAGAAAAACATTAAAAAAAAAAAGTCATTTATCATTCAGGTGTTAAATTATCACCAAAATCCCGACTTAATTTTCCCATTGTCTGAGCCACCAAAATAAAATTTCGGCTGAAGATTTCCATGGATTCATTAATCATGATGATGATAAATTTACCTCATGCCCGCCCCCCCCCCCCCCTCTCTCTCTCTCTCTCTCTCTCTCTCTCTCTCTCTCTCTCTCTCTCTCTCTCTCTCTCTCTCTCTCTCTCTCAAATTATTTTCGGAGGAGAAGGATATTATAGACATTTCTGAAGGAATTTAGTCAATGGATAGGCTGAGGCATATGGCCTTGAGGGCTGGGGAATGTGGCCTTAAGGGAGCTGGGGAATGTGGCCACAGGGGGGCTGGGGAATGTGGCCACAGGGAGGGCAGGGGAATGTGGCCAAAGGGGAGCTGTGGAATGTGGCCACAGATGGAAGGGCTGGGGAATGTGACCCGAAGGATCTGAAGAACGTGGCCGCAGTGGGTCTAAGGAATGTGGCCACATGGGGGCTGGGGGATGTGGCCACAAGGCGCTAGGGTAAGGTTGCCATAGGTAGCTGGGGAATATTGCCTCAGGGAGGGCTGGAGAATTTGGCCACAAGGGAGCTGAGTAATGAGGCCACAAGGAGGCTGAGGAATGTACCCTCAGGGGGCTGGGGAATTTGGC
>NC_090753.1:39474224-39494224 GCF_036898095.1 Palaemon carinicauda | reverse complement strand
GTAATATTCAATGAAATCATCTCCTATTTACCTGTTCTAATTTGAAAAATGTTATAAACATATTTCATAATAAGCCACTGCACTATCTATTGATTTTTTTTGCCTGTCAATATTTTTTATCTTTTATATTCTCTCTTTTTTATATTCCATACTTATTATCGTTTACGAAAAAAATACGACTAATTTTAACTTTTAGTTTTCAAGATCAAAGGAGATGAACTAAAAAGCTGGATATATATATATATATATATATATATATATATATATATATATATATATATATATATATATATATATATATATATATATATATTTATATATATATATATATATATATATATATATATATATATATATATATATATATATATATATATATATATATATATATATATATATATATGTATATATATATATATATATATATATATATATATATATATATATATATATATATATATATTTATATATATATATATATATATATATATATATATATATATATATATATATATATATATATATATATATATATATTAGAAAGTCTAGATCAGCCTTGTTTACTAGTTTTTAAGAATCATTTTGTGGCAGAATAGCCTTTGTTTTGTATGAGCATTTGTTTATTTTATCTTTGAAATTTAAGTGTCCGTTGTATGGTCATTTCAAGTTTTTAGTGTAAAGTGCTTGATTTAACAATTCTGTGTGGTTAGGCACCTCGTCCCCGGTTGTTTATATTACCAAACTATCGTTTTAACGATATTATATATATATATATATATATATATATATATATATATATATATATATATATATATATATATATACATATATATATATATATATATATATATATATATATATATATATATATATATATATATATATATATATATATATATATATATACGAGTGTTTGTGAACGCGACTTGATATCTGGACGTTGGTGCTCGGACAGAGTTCAGTTCGGGCTTGAGCACTCCCCTGATATCAAACCTTGAGCAGCATACTGATTTGGACTTTGGATGATGATTGTTTGGCAGTTTATTTGGACGATTCTATGCATAACGCTTTTGATTCTCGCCTTGATCTGTTGTCTGCAGGTGCTCTTGTCACCTGCAACTTGAGCCAGTTCTTCCTTTCCATGACGAGCAGGAATTCCCAGGGAATTGGTGCACTTTCGTCTCCAATCAGCTGCAGTGGTTTTGGGAGTATGGAAGCTCGTGAGGTGGCCTGTAGGGAGGCTAACGCCAGGTAAGACAGAGGGTGTCTGATGCTTTCCCTTTATGGTTATGATCTGGCGTTCAGGACCTGCCCTGATAGCTGTTATGGCAAGTGGATCATGGCCCTAGTTTTGTCTCTCCTCTGATATATCTACTGAAGTGAGAACTATACATCGTTTGTATCATTTAATCTTATATATATATATATATATATATATATATATATATATATATATATATATATATATATATATATATATATGCCCCCTGTGGCCGCGGGGGCATAAAAACAATTAGAATAGCACCAATGTTATCCCTGCGTGTCGTAAGAGGCGACTAAAAGGGACGGGACGAGGGGGCTGGGAACCCCCTCTCCTGTATAAAAATCCTACGAGGCATCAACAAAGAGATGGAGCTGGGGGGAGAGTGACTGCTCCCCGCACTCTAGTTTTGGGGTGTCTGAATGTGTGTGGATGTAGTAGGATAGAGAGTAAAAGATGTGAGATTGGAAGTATGTTTAGAAGTAAAAGGATGGATGTATTGGCCTTGTGCGAGACAAAGATGAAAGGAAAGGGTGGAGTGATGTTTGGTGAATTGTCTGGTAGAGTGTCTGGGATTGAAAGGGGAAGAGCGAGAGAGGGTGTGGCTTTATTGCTGAGTGAATGGATGACAGGTAAAGTAGTGGAATAGAAGGAGATATCATCTAGGTTAATGTGGGTAAGGGTTAGGTTGGATAGGGAATGTTGGGCGTTTGTCAGTGCGTATGGGCCAGGTAGTGAGAAAAGTGAAGAAAAGCGGAATGAGTTCTGGAATGAATTAACTAGGTGTGTTGAAGGACTTGGTAGAAGGAATTCTGTAGTTGTCATGGGTGACTTAAATGCTAGAGTGGGCGCTGGAGAGGTAGAAGATGTCATTGGGAAGTATGGCGTACCAGGTGAAAATGAGAGTGGTGAGAGACTGGTAGATATGTGTGTTGAACAAGAGATGGTAATAAGTGCTAGGTTTTTTTAAAAGAAAGATAAAAATAAGTATACATGGGTAAGAGTGGCAAATGGAAGAGTAGTAGAAAGGGCATTAATGGATTATGTGTTGATAATTAAAAGAATGTTTGGAAGATTGAAAGACGTTCACGTGTTTAGGGGTATGGCTAACGGTATGTCTGATCATTTTTTGGTGGAAGGAAAATTAGTTGTAGCAAAAGAGTGGGGGAATAGAGTAGGTGGATGTAAAAGGGAGCTAGTGAGGGTTGAAGAGCTAATAAAACCGGGGGTAAAAATTAAATATCAGGAAAGGCTGAAAATGGCATATGACGAGGTGAGAGTAAGAGAAACTGGTAATCTAGAGGAGGAGTGGAAGTTAGTAAAAGAAAATTTGGTTGGGATTGCAAGTGATGTATATGGCAAGAAGGTTGTTGGAGGCAGCATGAGGAAGGGCATTGAATGGTGGAATGAAGGAGTGAAGGTAAAAGTGGAAGAGAAAAAGAGGGCTTTTGTAGAATGGCTGCAGAGTAATAGTATAGAGAAATATGAAAAATTTAGAGAGAAAAATGTGGACGTAAAGCGCGAGGTACGTGAGGCAAAGAGGGCAGCTGACCTGAGGTGGGGTCAGGGATTGGGTCAGTCATATGAAGAAAATAAGAAGGAGTTTTAGAAAAAAGTGAAGAGAGTAAGGAAGGCTGGCTCAAGAATTGAAGAGACAGTGAAAGATGGAAATGGAAGGTTGTTAAAAGGAGAGGAGGCAAGGAAAAGGTGGGCGGAATATTTTGAAAGTTTGCTGAATGTTGAGGATAATGGGGAGGCAGATATAATTGCTGTTGCAGGTGTTGAGGTACCAGTGATGGGAGATGAGAATGAGAGAGAGATTACGATAGAGGAAGTGAGGAGAGCACTAGATGAAACAAGAGTAGGAAAAGCATCTGGTATGGATGGTGTGAAAGCTGAGATGTTGAAGGAAGGGGGTGTGACTGTACTTGAATGGTTGGTGAGATTGTTTAATATGTGTTTTGCGTTGTCAATGGTACCAGTAGATTGGGTTTGTGCATGTATTGTACCACTATATAAGGGTAAGGGAGATGTGCATGAGTGTTGTAATTCAAGAGGTATTAGTTTGTTGAGTGTAGTTGGAAAAGTGTATGGTAGAGTAATGATTAATAGGATTAAGGATAAAACAGAGAATGCAATCTTGGAAGTACAGGGTGGTTTTAGAAGAGGTAGGGGTTATATGAATTAGATTTTCACAGTTAGGAAGATATGCGAGAAATATTTATCAAAAGGTAAGGAGGTGTATGTTGCGTTTATGGATCTGGAGAAAGCATATAATAGAGTTGATAGGGAAGCAATGTGGAATGTGATGAGGTTATATGGAGTTGGTGGAAGGTTGTTGCAAGCAGTGAAAAGTTTCTACAAAGGTAGTAAAGCATGTGTTAAAATAGGAAATGAAGTGAGTGATTGATTCCCGGTGAGAGTGGGGCTGAGACAGGGATGTGTGATGTTGCCGTGGTTGTTTAACATGTATGTTGATGGAGTGGTGAGAGAGGTGAATGCTCGAGTGCTTGGATGAGGATTAAAAATGGTAGGCGAGAATGACCATGAATGGGAGTTAAATCAGTTGTTGTTTGCAGATGATACTGTACTGGTAGCAGACACAGAAGAGAAGCTTGACCGACTAGCGACAGAATTTGGAAGGGTATGTGAGAGAAGGAAATTGAGAGTTAATGTGGGTAAGAGTAAGGTTATGAGATGTACGAGAAGGGAAGGTGGTGCAAGGTTGAATGTCATGTTAAATGGAGAGTTACTTGAGGAGGTGGATCAGTTTAAGTACTTGGGGTCTGTTGTTGCAGCAAATGGTGGAATGGAAGCAGATGTACGTCAGTGAGTAAATGAAGGTTGCAAAGTGTTGGGGGCAGTTAAGGGAGTAGTAAAAAATAGAGGGTTGGGCATGAATGTAAAGAGAGTTCTCTATGAGAAAGTGATTGTACCAACTGTGATGTATGGATCGGAGTTGTGGGGAATGAAAGTGATGGAGAGACAGAAATTGAATGTGTTTGAGATGAAGTGTCTAAGGAGTATGGCTGGTGTATCTCGAGTAGATAGGGTTAGGAACGAAGTGGTGAGGGAGAGAACGGGTGTAAGAAATGAGTTAGCGGCTAGAGTGGATATGAATGTGTTGAGGTGGTTTGGCCATGTTGAGAGAATGGAAAATGGCTGTCTGCTAAAGAAGGTGATGAATGCAAGAGTTGATGGGAAAAGTACAAGAGGAAGGCCAAGGTTTGGGTGGATGGATGGTGTGAAGAAAGCCCTGGGTAATAGGAGGATAGATGTGAGAGAGGCAAGAGAGCGTGCTAGAAATAGCAATGAATGGCGAGCGATTGTGACGCAGTTCCGGTAGGCCCTGCTGCTTCCTCCGGTGCCTTAGATGACCGCGGAGGTAGTAGCAGTAGGGGATTCAGTATTATGAAGCTTCATCTGTGGTGGATAATGTGGGAGGTTGGGCTGTGGCACCCTAGCAGTAACAGCTGAACTTGGTTGAGTCCCTGGTTAGGCTGGAGGAACGTAGAGAGTAGAGGTCCCCTTTTTTGTTTTGTTTCATTTGTTGATTTCGGCTACCCCCCAAAATTAGGGGAAGTGCCTTTGGTATATATATATATATATATATATATATATATATATATATATATATATATATATATATATATATATATATATATATATATATATATATATTTGCGTTGTGACTACATAATGTCTTCCAGTAGTCTATTATAGGCAACGTTTTATGTGCTTAGTTTTGTGTTGATAGGTAGGATTTATAATGGTTTTCCTGTTTTATTTACTCTGTCTTCCCTCTTTTTTGGAATTAGAATTAATGTAACTTTTGGTCTGGCCAGCAAAATTGTTGGATCCAATTAAGTTTATAACTAATATTTCTCCTGTCTTTGTTATGACTTTGCTTCTTAGTTTTAGGGAATCCAGTGTGTTTCAAAGGACTGGTATTTTTACTTCCTTGTTATGAAATTATGGTATTTGTCATTTTAACAAGGTTGATCTAAATTTCTTAATTGTTAAGTATTAAATATTTATTAGTTTTCGTGATTGTTTGTTTCCGCTGACCTTTAGCACTGAGTTACATTTATTACTGACAACAATTATAATAACTTTTATAACAACTCCAATGGTTGTAACAATTGCTAAGGGTCATAACAATTTGGCGACCGTGACTGGATTGTTCTCAGGTTTACTCAGTGTTTTGGTCCGTGTAACAGTAATTTTTGTGTAGTTTGTAGCACTACGGCCAAGCATCTTAATTTGCTTATTATCGCTCCGACTGTTATCTTGTATAAAATAAAAACGTTTGGAAATGGTCTATGGATCTTAAATATGTTGTGTAAGGGGGAGTCCGGGGGGGGCGCAGCCCCCCCTGGGTAAGGACACGGCTTTTAGCATAGGTTAGGTGGGTTTTTTAAGTTAGCTTCTCCCGTCGTACTCTTAGGTAAGGAAACTGTTGTGTAAGGGGAGGGTGGGGGGGGGGGGTTCGGGGGGCGAAGCCCCCTGGGTAAGGATACGGCTTTTAGCATATGTTCGGTGTGTTTTTTAAGTTAGCTTCTCCCGCCATAATTGTTTTTAGAACGACGGCCACAGTTCAGAATATTCCCGTTTTCTACGGGATCTGGCCGTCACCCAACAAAGGATCCCAATTTTTTTAATTTGACAATATTTTCTTTAGTTATAGAGTATTACCTTTCTCCCCTGCTAATTTTGGTACAATGGAGGATTTTGTGTTTGACCACGCAGGTTGATTGCATAAAACATCTGCCAGTACGGAATAAGACTTGTTTAGTAAGTTGTGCCCGGTGTTTAGGTATTCCGTTGAGGGCAGCTGATACGAAAAATCAATTGTTGGTAGCTGTTAAAAGTAAAGTTTCTCAAGGTCTGGCTGAGGCTGAACATTTGGTAAGGGAGTATGAGATTCCAAGTAGTAGTGACTCTGAGTATGAGGGTAGTATGATTAATGATGATGACAAAATAAGTGTTACTGGAGGTCTAACTTTGAAGATTCTCCCCGGACAGGAACTATTTATGAGGGTCAGGCTAATTTGCCTCTGAAACTAAATGTCTCCAATAATCTGTTCAAATCTGTAGAAAACCCTGCGCCAGAAGATCCTGTGGTTCCTGTTCGTCCTTTGGTGGAGTCCAAGGAGGACGGTGAATGTAAACAGATAGAATTGATGAAACTAGAATTTTAAGAGAATGAGAGGGCGAGGCGACATGAATTGGAGATGGCCAATATCAATTTGGAAATTGCTAGGCTTCAGGGCCCCTCTAATCATTTTACTATACCTTGGGGCAACTTACAAGATAAATTTAATGTAGGTGAGGCCTTGAAACTTGTGCCAGCATTTGACGAGTTGAATGTTCCAGAATTTTTCAAGGCATTTGAACGTGTTGCCACTCGGTTGTCTTGGCCCCCAGAAATGTGGACTGTACTAATTCAATGTAGGTTGGTGGACAAGGCAATTAGAGTGTATAATGCTGTGACAGTACCGAGAGAAAGGTTGTGAACTCAAAGGCAGTGTGAAAGCAACTGAGTTAGTTTATTAAAGAAAACTCTCTTTTATATATAAAATCTCAAAGCAACAAAAATTTTCATGTTCAAATATTGACACTGTTACAGAGGAGAAAAGCAGACATGAATTTTCAGGTTCGTTTTATTGCGAGGGAGGAGCGAAGATACAAGCACAAAAGGAACTATGTACGATCGTGTGACACACGGTTGGTACATGGCTCCCCCTCTAAAAATGACATACTGTACATGTTAAATAGGTTGCCCTGATCTAGAGAGACGAACTGTAGGCGGGTCATCTGTCAGAAGATATGCAGGTTTTAGACGATCAATGGAGACCCAGTGTTCTTTGCCACGAATGTTTAGTAGGAATGCTTTCGGACTGCGGCGGATCACAAGGAAAGAGCCCGTGTAAGGGGGCGATAGCGGTGGCTTGGTAGTGTCGTTGCGCAGGAAGACGTGCGTTGTAGAGTGCAAGTCCGTTGGTATGTGATGCTTCGCTGGGGGCTTGTAAGTCTGGCGGCATGGAGTAAGTTTTCCCACGATGTGACGTATGCACTGGAGATCGTTGGAGGATGTTGTAGAAGGAAAAAATTCGGCAAGGACGACCAACGGGTCGCCATACACCATTTCAGCTGCCGAGACGTCGAGGGCGTCTTTAGGAGTGGTCCTTAGTCCCAGGAGGACCCAGGGAAGCTGAGTAAACCAGTTGCAATCCTTGCAGCGGGACATCAAAGCTGCTTCTCTAGATCAGGGCACCCTATTTAATATGTATAGTATGTCATTTTTAGAGGGGGAGCCATGTACCAGCCGTGTGTCACACGATCGTACATAGTTTATTTTGTGCTTGTATCTTCGCTCTCCCCTCGCACTAAAACGAACCTAAAAATTCATGTCTGCTTTTGTGGTTGAGCGAGTCACGCCCTTGATGCGAAACTGGATCTCTGCGCGCTGAAACCAAGCAAACTCCTCTCCGCTGGCGAACAGTGAAAGTTTCAATGGGGCAGCCACAGCGCCAACTTCTGTAGAGTCCGTCATAGTACCAACGATGGAGGGGCGAGGGGGGTGGGGGTGGAAGCCGGTGGGAGCGAGTCGACTTCCGGGGTCACCAATGTGATGGTGCCGAGAGAAAGGTTGTGAACTGAAAGGCAGTGTGAAAGCAACTGAGTTAGTTTATTAAAGAACACTCTCCTTTATATACAAAATCTCAAAGCAACAAGAATTTTCATGTTCAAATATTGACACTGTTACAGAGGAGAAAAGCAGACATGAATTTTTAGGTTTGTTTTAGTGCGAGGGGAGAGCGAAAATACAAGCACAAAATGAACTATGTACAAGGAACGGTGAAAGTTTCAATGGGGCAGCTGCAGCGCTAACTTCTGTAGAGTCCGTCATAGTACCAACGATGAAGGGTCGAGGGGGGTGGGGGTGGAAGGCGGTCGGAGCGAGTCGACTTCCTGGGTCACCAATGTATTTGTGCCGAGAGAAAGGTTGTGAACTCAAAGGCAGTGTGAAAGCAACTGAGTTAGTTTATTAAAGAGCACTCTCCTTTATATACAAAATCTCAAAGCAACAAGAATTTTCATGTTCAAATATTGACACTATTGCAGAGGAGAAAAGCAGACATGAATTTTCAGGTTCGTTTTATTGCGAGGGGAGAGCGAAGATACAAGCACAAAATTAACTATGTACGATCGTGTGACACACTGTTGGTACAATGCCTTGGAAGAAGGTATTGCCCGTGATTATCATAAGGTTAAGGCTCTAGTCCTTAAGGCATATGATTTGGTTCCTGAAGCCTATCGCCTTAAGTTCAGAAATTTTACAAAGCAGGCCTCCCTTACTTATGTGGAATTTGCTAGGCTTAAGGAGGAACAATTTGATCATTGGTTAAAAAGCTGCCAGGTGGTCTCTTTCTCCTCTTTAAGAGAACTCATGCTTCTAGAAGAATTCAAGAAGTCACGCAGTAAGGAATTTAAAATTTAATTAGAAGAGGTGAAAGCTGTTAATTTAAGTAAGGTTGCCCAAATTGCTGACGAGTTTGTATTGACCCACCGAACTGGGTCTGGTAGCTTTGGGAATAAGGATGTGAATTTTCAATCTGCTAGGCCAGTTAATTTTCAGAGTTCAGGCTCTTTTGTGAATACTCGTGGGCAGGGTAACTCACCAGATAAAAATCATACGCCCAATAGTAACCAGGGAAAAGTCTCGAGTGGACAGGACACTCGTGTCTTTTCTGAAGATAATAGAGGTAGGGGGACTTGTTTTTGGTGTAATAAGCAGGGTCATTATCAGGCACAGTGTTATGCCAGAAGAAGGTACCTCCAAATGAATAATAATAATCCTGTGTCACTAATATCTACTTGTAAACCTGTTATCAGTAATCCCATAGTTGAAAACTGTCCAGTAACTAGCACTAGTAATGGTGGTAGTAGTAGCAGTAGTCAGTCTTCTAGCAGAAAGGAGTCATGACTACTTTATGATAAATATATTTGGCCTGGTAAATTAATATCTACTTCTAAACCTATTGGTGTGAAATTTTTGAGGGACACAGGGTCAGCTTGGTCTCTGGTTTTGAAAGAATCTTTGAAAGATTTAGTTGAGTATACAGGAAATTTTGTTGTTCTGGGAGAGTTCCAGCTCCTTTAGTGGAGGTCTTTCCTTGGTTATGATAAAGTGACAGAATTGGCAGTTGTTGAGAGTCTCCCTATTCCTAGAATTGACAGCATTTTGCGTAACGATATGTTAAATACCCAAGGGCAGGAGTTTTTCCCTTTATTGTCTGTGCACACCTGTCCAGTGGCGGTAACAACCCGTGCAGCAGTAAAAGCTGCATATTTAATTGATAATGACTTTGATTTAATCTTAAGTAGTTTAGAAGTAAACGTAGAGCGGCCCGGGTCTTTAGATAGTAGTGGTAGTAGTGTGGTTAGCAATGTTGTGAGACCTGATTGGGACAGGTCTTCATTTATTGAAGCTCAGAAAAAGGAATTTAATTTTGATTTAGGTGACACTGCAGATTTGACTAAACCCAGGTGTTGTTTGATTAATGGTTTACTATACCGAATTAGTCGTCCTTTAACTGACGATCTGAGCAAGACGTCTCATAATGAACAAATTGTTGTCCCATTTCAATTCCTTAGGTCTGTCTTGAGTCTTGCACATGATGAATCTTTTTCTGGCCACTTCGATGTACGTAAAACTTTTCGAAAGTTGGCAGAATGTTATTTGGTGGCCAGGATTAAAATCATCTCTGAAACAATTTATTAATGACTATGAGGTTTGTCAAGTGTTGGGGGAACCCAACCAAACTATTCCTAAAGCTCCATTAAATCCAATTCCTGCGATATGTGAGCCTTTTGTAGAATTAGTTAATGATGTGGTTGGGCCTTTGCCTAAAACTAAGTCTGGATTTACCCATCTCTTGACAATTACGGATGGAGCATCTCGATTCCCTGAGGCCTTCCCAATGAGAAGGATAACCTCTAAGGTTGTATTTGACAAACTAATTGAATTCTTTTCCAGGTATGGTCCCCCTCGTACTATTCAAACTGACTGTGGTACAAATTTTACTAGTAAGCTATTTAAAGGTAAGTGTTCTGAACTGGCCATTCGGCACAAGACCAGTGTACCATATCATCCGTAGAGTCGGGGATGGTGGAAAGGTTCCACCAGACCCTTAAATCTATTTTGAAAAAGTATTGTTATGAACAAGGGGAGGAATGGGATAAAGAGCTTCCCTTTGCTCTCTTTGCTCTAAAAGATCACCCAAATTCTTCAACCGATGTAGCTCCTTTCGAACTGGTGTTTGGACACAAAGTACGTGGGCCTTTGGAGATTTTTCATGAGATGCTTGAGACTGATCGAGGAGGGGATGCAAACATAGGAGACTTTGTGGAGGACTTGAGAAAAAAAAATTATCTAGAGCCTGGAAATTGGCCAGAGAAAATTTGGCTAGTTCTCAGGCTGCTATGAAATTGAATTTCGACAGGAAATCTAAAGCACGGTCGTTTGAGCCCGAAGAATAAGTTTTAGTTTTAAGTACTGACTCTGACAATTTCCTTGAACCAAGATATAAGGGACCCTGGAAGGTATTGAGGAAGTTGTCAGAGGTGAATTATGAAATAGAGGCTCCTGGGAAGAAACGGAAGTGCAGGATATTCCATATAAATAGGTTAAAACTCTATACATCTGATACACATGATCCTCTTGCTATTGTTTATGAGCCTGTGGTTGAGGTTATGGATTTATACCTTCAGAGGATTTGGATGATTTGATTTGGCAGGTGTCTTCTGATGCTCTTTTTGATAATATTCAAAATTTAGAAGTTTTGAAGCAAGGGCTGGAGCATCTGGAGATTGCTCAAAAGAGGGATGTAATTAATTTAATTTCTTCTTTTCCAGATTTATTTCAGAATTCTCCAGGTCGAACTAATTTACTTGAGCATGATGTAGATGTGGGTAATGCTTCTCCTGTAAAACAGAGTCCTTATCGGCTGAGTCCCATTAAGAGGGATATAGTTGATAAGGAGATTAAATATATGCTGGAACAAGATCTCCTCCAACCTTCAGTTAGTCCATGGAGCTCCCCGATAGTCCTTGTTAAGAAGTCCGACGGAAAGTTCCGTATGTGTGTAGACTACCGTAAGGTTAACACACACTAAGAATGACTCCTTTCCTTTGCTTCGGATAGATGACTGTCTTGATCACATAGGGGCTGCTAAGTTTATTATAAAATTGGATTTATTGAAAAGGTATTGGCAGGTTCCCCTGTCTGATCAAGCAAGAGAGATTTCTGCATTTGTAACTCCCTTCGGGCTTTACGAGTGTAAAGTATTGCCCTGTGGGATGAAAAATGTCACGTGTACTTTCCAGAGGCTTATGAATAGTTATTTTTGGTTTAAAGGGAACGAAAATTTATATTGATGACTTGGTTGTATATAGTGATGATTGGAGTATGCATATGGCGAGATTGCGTAAGGTATTTGGGGCCCTTAAGTCTGCTGGTTTGGTTATTAATTTAGCAAAATGTGAATTTGGTAAGGCAAAGGTTTGTTATTTGGGTCACGAGGTTGGTTTGGGTCAGGTGGCACCTAAACAAGCCATCCTTGAGGCTATCGTAAATTTAAAGAGGCCGTGCAATGTCAAAGAAGTTCGGCGAGTGCTGGGCATGACTGGTTATTATCGCAGATTCGTGCAAAATTTCTCAGACATTGCTCAACCACTTAACAAGTTGTTAGAAAATAGGCAGAAGTTTATATGGTCTTCTCCGTGTGATTAAGCATTTATTAAACTTAAGATGGTATTAGTATCTAATCCAATTCTGACTTCTCCTAATTTCCAGAGACCTTTTATTATTGCAGTGGATTCCAGTGACATAGGTATTGGGGGTGTCCTTTTTCAAAGGAACGAGGTAGGAGAGGTTCATCCTGTATCATATTATAGCCGAAAGCTACTGGCCACCGAGAGAAAATATTCCACCATTGAAAAGGAGGCCCTCGCCTTGGTGCGTACTCTTGTGAATTTTAAGCCTTATGTGACAAATTTTTCTTTTCCCATAGAAATTTGGACAGATCACAACCCAATGGTTTTCATCAAGCGCATGAAAGGCGCCAACCACAGAATTTTACGTTGGGCTCTGCAATTGCAAAAATTCTCGCTTCTGATTAAACACGTTAAGTGATCAGAGAATGGAATTCCCGATGCCCTTTCAACCGTATAGATTTGATCACGACTTGGCTCCCCCTCCCCTCGTCCTTCTCGTCTCTTCAATTGGTTTGCGTTAATCTTGGAGATGTGAGGATGAATATGAGTGTGTGTTTCGCTTGGAGTTTGGTTTGTAAGTTATTAGGTTTTCTTGGTGAGGTATTTGATAATTTGTCTGTTTTCTTTTGAACCAAAGAAAAACCTGTAGTGACCAAAGTGCGGGCGGTCATTACTGTGGTAGTGTCTGTTATGTGTAAACTTAATGTTATTGGCTGAATTTGAGACAGTCAGTGTCTGGTGGTTACTATTTTGTGCTAATTTGATCTTATGGTTTATTTTGATTTATGTTTTCTTTGTTGTTTAGGCTGGTAAGTTTTCTTTGTGTGACAATTCAGTTATTGATATTCGTTTGTTGTAGTGTTGTTAATGAGAATTCTTATTTCAGGTTTCACCTTGAGACTTTACTTTGTCTTGAGAGTGATGCGTTAATCCTTTTCTCTTTACAGGTTTCATGTTTTGTATAAAAAAAAAATTATTGGAATGATTTTTACCTCCGCCAGGAGGTTATGTTTTCGGTTCGGTTTGTTTGTTTGTTTGTTTGTTTGTTTGTTTGTTTGTTTCTCTGTTTGTCTGTCTGTCTGTGGACAACGTAGAGGCCACATTTCTACACGGAATCACTTCAAACTTGGCCAAGTAGTTCCCCAATGTGTATGGAAGAACTGATTAAATTTTGGTCAAGGTCACCCCAAGGTCAAGGTCACAGGGGTCACTGGTGTCACTATGACATAAGTGGCCATATCAAGAGACAGAAATAAAGCACTGACTTTTGCATAAGCCAACAGGGAAGTCCTAGTCCAGGCGCAACCCATGGGTGATGTTCAAATTTATAAAGGTCAAAGGTCAAGGTCATATTGGTGCATTATATCAATGTCATATTAAGTATCAGTGGCAAATGAACAAAGATCACTTGAAGGTCAAAAGTCAAGCAGGTCACTTGAAGGTCAAGGTCACGTGAAGGTCAAGGTCACGTGAAGGTCAAGGTCACCTGAAGGTCAAGGTCACGTGAAGGTCAAGTACATTTGAAGATCAAGGTCACTTGAAGCCAAGGTCATGTGAAGGTCAAGGTCACGTGAAGGTCAAGGTCACTTGAAGGTCACGTGAAGGTCAAGGTCATGTGAAGGTCGAAGTCACATCAATTCATGATTCTAGGACATATGGCGCTCTAGGTCACCTTGGCGGAGGTATGTCCTCTACGAGGACCATGTCCGCGTTCAGGACTTGCTCACTTGTTGTTTTTGTTTTTGGGGAGGAAGGTATTAAAAAGTCTAGATAAGCCTTGTTTTTCTAGGTTTAATTACTAGTTTTTAAGAATCATTTTGTGGCAGAATAGCTTTTGTTTTGTATGAGCATTTGTTATTTTATCTTTGAAATTTAGGTGTCTGTGGTCTGGTCATTACTAAACTAAAAATACTCGCATATAAAACCAATCTTACTTTTCTATTGACTTTCGAATTACAGTAATTACAATAAATACAGGAATAGAAAAGGGTAACATACTTTTCTATTGAGTTTTGAATTAAATATGATTATGATAAATAAATAAAAAAAAAATCATATTCGACGAACAGGCATCTTAATTGGTGAAGTATTACCGACCATAAAAGAATAATAATATCATTAGAAGAACAAAAGTATTTAGTGAAACTAGTCCGGTGGTTGAAATAAAAGAGCGTTGATCCAGCCAGACCCTTTCTGTGACCTCCACACGTCTAAGGCCCAAGGTTTTATCTTTACTGTGCATTGCTTAACGGTTAATGAGGCGTTTTATGTTGTTCGTTTAATTGTTGTCTATATTTTTGTCTTTTTCTTGTTTGTGTGTTTTGTAGGTTATTGGCCCGCGGATTTACTCCTGCTTTATGTTTGACGTATAAACATATGAGTATGTATATACAAACATATATAGTCTAAATATGCAATTAAGTGACTAACAGAACTAGCAAAATTAAAATTGGAATGAAAGCCATTAGTATGCTTCGTAGATACTGGATTATATATATATATATATATATATATATATATATATATATATATATATATATATATATATATATATATATATATATTGTGTGTGTGTGTGTGTGTGTGTATATATATATATATATATATATATATATATATATATATATATATATATATATATATATATATATATATATATATATATATATATATATATATATATATATATAGTGTGAATGACATAAGATTCAAGGCTACACAGCAGATAGCACGAAGAGTAAATAGGTCTCAAGGGTTTTTGCTCACACCGTTTATTATGCTAATCCATAAATCCGATGGTATAACAGGTAAAACTCCAACAAGAAGAAATATAACATCAAAATAAAGAATTCTACAATCACATTAACATAGAAAAAAAAGTGAAGTCATGAAGTCGCACTTACACACGCTACTTCTTCACACTGATATGAGAGGCTACGTCACTCGAGGGGTAAATATTAACACAATCTAATAGCCAACGCATTACTAAAGTCAAAGTAAAATAATCTTAATTAAACTCACAATATCTAAGTAAATACAAAAAATGATTTACATGAATTAATTTCTTTTGAAACAATAGTTACCGAAGTGCTGTCATAAAAACTCCGTAACAAAGTCTTACGTCAAAACCAGTCTGTACCTTTTGAACATCAATTGGAGACATTACACAAAAATATACTCTATATAAAGACACCTTTACATCACCTGTTATATCTTAGTTCGTGGTAGTCTGTGGATTTAATAACAACCGAAGCAAAAATTTTGACTTAAAAGTATATTGAATATGATCATCATTACATGGCTCATCTATATAATTAAAAAAATTATTTATCAAATTAATTCTTACCAAAACCTTACTCTCATACTTGATGTACAATAAACAGGCACACTTGATATATAATGAACGTAAGCATTTAATACAAAATAAATATTAACGAAATTACAATGTTCATTATGAAGCGTACACGAAACAAATATAATGTGCAATAAACAAACATAAGTACAATGTTAATAATGGAACATAAACAAAACAAATAGAATATACAGATTAGTAAGAGTTAGGCTCTCCGGCAGGGAATACCCCTGAAACACTATGCTATCCACATATTCTTAAATTGAGTATCAATTAAGCATAGTTAGATAGGAAACGCCATTGGAACCTTTTCCATCTTTATCCAACTTACAAGTATCCACTTTACGCACTAAACCTTCAACGGATGGAAATAACTCTACAAAATGAGCTAGCAGCCAACAATCTCTAGGGGAATTATCTTCCATAATAATGACAATATCACCTACAGACAAAATGTCAATGTCGAGCATTCCATTTTTGAAGCTTCTGTAATAGCAATAGATACTCATTCCTGAAACGAGCCCTAAACCTGTATCCTATGACATCTTTCACGTATGTCCATAGCATTATCACAAAATTCTATGTTAGGTAAAACAACAACTTAGCCTTCATCGTGAGTAAGTGATTTGGAGTTTGAGGAACCAATGTTGGATCATTCAAGTTCTCCACACACAAAGCACGATTATTAGCAATGCCAGATGACTCACACAAGAAAGTCCTCTAACCTAACCTAATCAAGCTGGGAAACATGATTTGACAAAATCACAGACAAATTACTCCTTGTAGTCCCGATCTAAAGCTCCCAAGAGCCTGCTATATGACTTACCGTAGGCACGTTAAAATCGAACTCAAAATTGCAATCTTGATCGAGTAGAAATTCACCGACTTTATCTGCTTCAATCTCCTTTGCACCAACAAAATTCGTAGCATTATCACACCTAAACATCCTGAAATGCCACGGATAGGTATAAATCGTCTTAGAGCATTGATGAAAAAATCTATGGAGAGAGAATCTGCAACTTCCAGGTGCACAGCACTTAATACATAAGCACGAACAAGACAATATCTCTTGACCTCTTTCCTGCCTGGTTTTACAACATATGGTCTAAAGTAGTTGCAGGCACAAAACCAGAAGCATGGAGAGGGATTTACAGGATCCTTTGGAAGATCCCTCATTTTCTGATCCACGAGTTTTCCTCTATTCCTTCTACAGGCAACACATTTTAAAATAAAACGAGCAACTGCTGAACTGGCATTCATAATCCAAAAAACTGAAATCAAACTACATTACGAGTGAAACCATTTCCCTAGTGAGCGTCTTTTGAGTGACAGTAATCCATAAAAAAACACGTAACATGACCTAGATATCTTACTACTAGACATTTTTCATCATAACTATAAGATCACTATGAGATAACCTATCACCTAATCTCAAAGGACCATTGTCATTTAAGAAACAGTCAAAGTGGTGAAGCTTGCTAAACTTACTTATGCTACACTTTTCTTTCAGCTGATAAAGCTCTAAATGAAAGAAAGGATCTTGGGTGAATTGCATAATTTTGATTACTGCTTCCTGTATATCCTCAGCAGTAACACTTTCATATAGACACCTTACCACATGAAACTTTATTTCGCTAAGATTGTGCAATTTTGAGACAATCCAGCAGCTTTCTACAAGCAAAGTCAGGATGTAAAATGCATAGATTCACTCTACAATCCAAAATTCTTGTCTTGCAGAGACGTGCTTAGAGCTGACACATTCTTTTTTACTTCAGAATCACCTGAATATAATAAAAAAAATTTTTGCTCAACAATGATTTTGGAACAAAGTCTGGCACCTACAGAAAAGAGGGACCTC
This sequence comes from Palaemon carinicauda, assembly GCF_036898095.1. NCBI lineage: Eukaryota > Metazoa > Arthropoda > Malacostraca > Decapoda > Palaemonidae > Palaemon > Palaemon carinicauda. The sequence goes on along the minus strand of NC_090753.1, from coordinate 39,476,971 downwards.
TGAACCATCTTACATCTTTCAAAAGTCTCCAAACAGAAGTACCATGTGATGCAATAGCTGCAGGATTTTTATCACTGCTAACAAACACCCCCTCAGGAGTTGATGACAGGTTCTTTATCTATTGGACACGATTGGCTACAAGCACGTAAAACTATTTAGCTTCATTATCATTGTAACTGTTCGCCTAACTTTAGTATGGCAGCAGATCAATACCTTTCCGGGACCGTGAGTTTAAGCTGTTTACAGAGGAGGCCACTACTATGGTTGAGCACCACTGTGGTTAGTTGGGCTTGCCCTGCTGATGTTTTAGTGAGCATCTAATTTCTATATGATTAAACTAGAACTGAAACCAGACACCTTTAACCATCAACCTTATATTTAATGAATTGATATCAGATAAATATTTGATAAAATTATATTGGTGACACTTTATGGCTACTTCAGGGGTTAAAAATTGTATTACATGGCTGCAATTTTACATATTTTCCAGGCATTGTGTTAATATTTTAGTTATGATGATAAAGGACCTTCAAGACCGTTTACGAATATTATTGCATGGGTTCTTTTTGAGATTGTGGATGGATTTGAACGGAGGTATGTATCATATATCCCTTTCTGGAAGGGGTTAACTTAACATGGTGAAGGGGTTTGTGTACCGACATGATCAGCAAAACTGTACTAGTCAGGGCCATTCATAATGGGTTGATTTGATCTGACAATTAGACAAGCATCTCACATCATCACCAATCCACAGTGGCAAAGATGGTGATGGAAATGACTGCATTTGATGTTGTTGTTTTTGCGTATCTCATGGCTTGAAAAACTAGAAAATTTCTAGTTATTATGTGTTGATAAAAAGACTTTTATAGTTATTTTGATTATGCGTTTATGGGAATTTGAACATTTTATCTGTGGGCGTAAAAAACAATAGGAATGGGAAGACCTTTTTATATTTATGTTGTGGTGAAGGACTTTGTTGGAAGGCTATTTCTATTATGGGATTTTCCTGTTGAAAACTGAAGAGCAATTCAAATGTCCTGTCTAGAGACGTAGCCTATTTGAAATTGCAGTACCTATGTTACGGGATATCCAATAACCCTAATTGTAATATCGTCTTGGCTTGATGAAGCATATTAATTTTGGAAACATTTAGCAGAGACAAGTTAACTCTGCGAAATTTTATATGGTTTCCTAATGATGATATAGGAATATATTTTCATTAAGTTATGTAAGTAAAATCAAGAAATCTATAAAAGATTAAGATTCAAAATACTACTAGTTAATAGGCAAGGTCATATATTACTACGTAATAGCTGATGATACTGAAGTATGTATTTGGTGTATATGAATGTGAATATATATATATATATATATATATATATATATATATATATATATATATATATATATATATATATATATATATATATATATATATATATACAGAGGTATATATATACATATATATAAATAAATATATGTATATATATATATATATATATATATATATATATATATATATATATATATATATATATATATATATATATATATATATATATATATATATAAACAGAGGTATATATATATATATATATATATATATATATATATATATATATATATATATATATATACATATATATAAATGAATATATGTATATATACACACAAACACACACACATATATATATATATATATATATATATATATATATATATATATATATATATATATATACATATATATATATATATATATATATATATATATATATATATATATATATATATATATATATATATATATATATATATATATATATATATATATATATATATATATATATATATATAACACCTCATTCAAGTTATTAATTTACAAAACTTTTATCTACGAGACCTCTATCTCTATGGACTATTTATTGACACCATAATTCTGTATATTTACTACTAATTGAACACCAAACGTTCCAGTTTTCAGACTCTCCCCAACTTCCTATTGAACTTTGATATCAGAATTTATAAGTCTAACAAAAGAAACTGCAGCATCAATTATCATAAGATTGTGTTTCTTGTATTATAAAGATCGATTATTTTCCTGTATACAATATATCTCACTCCAACATTCAATATGCATGAAATTTCCTCAGACAATATTAAATAGTTATAGCAGAAGCTACGATGACTCCTTTGAGAAATATTCTTCATTGACCTATTTTCTAAGAATTGTATGATTTTTTCCTTCTATATACTTTAAAGAACAGAATTTTATATAAATGGTACCCTAGCTGCCATGAAAAATTAATTATTGATGTGTTTTGTTTTCATTTGCGTGCCCGATACTTTTTTCATCTCCCCGTTGAATAATATATATAATATCTCACTTGGGAGAAATATATCACTTCTTGGCCGAGAGCTTTGTCCTCGGAGGAATCATTTGTCAAATACGAATTCATTCTCCAACGTAAAATGTTAAAAGATATTCTGGAAAAGTATGTTCCTAACAAACACTGATACATTCTTACACGCACATCCATATATATATATATATATATATATATATATATATATATATATATATATATATATATATATATATATATATATATATATATATATATATGTAGCTAGGTACATAGATAGATAGATAAGTAAATAGATAAATAGGATTCTAGATATATATATATATATATATATATATATATATATATATATATATATATATATATATATATATATATAAA
>NC_090753.1:39449224-39461724 GCF_036898095.1 Palaemon carinicauda | reverse complement strand
TGCAAATTCATAAATATCTCTGTAGCACCAGGAACAAAGAAAGGGTCTCTGTTAGTACAGTTAGTGACGGCCATTAAGAAATGGAAAGAAGAAACTACAAGTAGTGTTGATAGGACTGAATATATTTCGGTACAGGATAGGTTAGAGTTGGAAAGATTGCAAATAGAGAAAATGAAACTACAGATAGCCACGAGGGAAGAGGAAAGAATTCATGAAAAAGTAATGTTACAAGCAAAATTTAATCAGGAACAACTAAGAATAGAACGGGAAAGAGAACAGGAACAATTAAGATTACAAAGGGAAAGAGAACAGAACAATTAAGATTACAAAGGGAAAGAGAACAGGAAAAGCATGAATTACAAGTGCTCCACCTAAGGCAAGTTCCTGCCGAAAGCAAATTTAACATAGGGAATGCTATTAAATTCCTGCCGAAAGCAAATTTAACATAGGGAATGCTATTAAATTAATGCCTGTCTTTAAGGAAACAGAAGCCTTGGAGTTTTTCAGTGTTCGAAAAACTAGCAAATAGACTAGAATGGTCAGAAAACATGTGGACTACGCTGGTTCAATGTAGGCTAATGGGTAAAGCACAGAAAATATATGCTGCCCTGAACGAAGAAATGAGTGCTGACTATTCCCAAGTGAAAAATTTGATTTTAAAAGCATACGAGCTGGTACCTGAAGCCTACCGACAGAAATTTCGAAATATGAAGAAGGGATCGGAGGAGACTTTCGTGGAATTTGCACGGAGGAAAAGAGTGCTTTTCAGAAATGGTTGAAGCCAAAGGTGTGGAAGATTTTGATGCTTTAAAAGAATTGATACTCATTGAAGAATTTAGAAATAATATTAATTTTGATCTGAAAACTCACTTAGAGGATCTTAAGTTGGATCTTTTGGATACTTTGGCTGTAGCAGCTGAGGAGTTTTTCCTTTCCCACATGGGGAACTATCGGTTCAGTGATAAGGCAAAGTGGGGCACAAAAAGGAATCCAAGTGGAAAAGGTGCAAGTCAGTCACCTGGAAAGAGGACAAAGGAATCACCGGATAGAGGTGAGAAGCCAGGGTCACCAAAGAAAGGTGGAAAACTGGTGTGCTGGCATTGTGGGCAACCAGGTCAAATAAAAGAGAAGTGCCGGTTGTGGTTGGATAAAGCAAAGCCAGTGGGTCTGTTGGGTCGGGATTCGACTGCAACAGATGAGTGTTTCAAAAAGTATGTCTCTGAAGGTGTAGTGAGCATCAAAGGCCAGAATAGGTCAGAGAGACGGGTAAAGCTTTTAAGGGACACGGGAGCGGCGCAATCCATAATTTTGCGTTCGGTATTGCCGGAAGGACTGAGCCAGGGACAGGAGAAATTTGTGTTACTAGGGGAATTCCCGAGAACAGTAACGGCATGCCCCTTGGTAGAGTTAGTGTTAAACTCTAAATGGGTAAAAGGACCCATGAGTCTGGCAATTGTGGATGAATTACCCATAAAGGGAGTGGACGTGATAGTGGCCAACGACTGTGAGATGCGGACTCCAGGTAATTGTCCTCTGGTGCAAGGTAAGTCGGTAAAGACTGAAAAGCCTGTTTTCGTGTTCACGCGTTCGGGAGCCCAAGGCAAGTCCAGGGAGATGGACTGTATGGGGCTCGATAAATTATTTGAGAAAAATGGTTCTGAGGTAAGTGTAACTGGAAATCCCATGTTGTCTTCCGTGAAGGAGGAGAATGGTAAATGGGCAATTGATACATTTGCGGCGACTCAGAAGGCGGAGTTTGAGAAGGAGAGGAGTAAGCAAGTCAGTCAGGATAATAGTCTTCCTCATTTAGAATGGAAGGACGGAGTGTTGAAAAGGATAAGTCGATCAAAACGAGCACCTGCAGGTGCATGGGAGGTGAGAGAACAGATTGTGGTACCAGTAAACTACAAACGTAAGTTATTAGAGCTAGCTCATGACAACCTTCTCTCTGGTCATCTAGGTATAAATAAAACTTAAAAAACTTTCAGATTTGTTTTTCTGGCCTTCTTTTAGAAGAGACGTAAAGAAGTTTGTGAAGACCTGCAAAGTCTGCCAGACAACGGGGAAGCCGAATCAGAAAATCCCGAAAGCACCACTGCAGCCAATTCCAGCCATTGGAGAACCCTTTGAAGAGGTAATAATTGATATCGTTGGCCCTTTGCCAAGGACCAGCAGTGGATATCAATATATTTTGACACTGATGGATAGGACCACACGGTATCCTGAGGCAATTCCTTTAAGGAGTATACATGCTGGGAGGGTTCTTAAATCTTTGCTGGGGTTCTTTTCGAAATTTGGTTTACCCAGGGTAATTCAGTCTGATTGTGGGAGTAATTTTAAAAGTAAAGTATTTAAGCAGGGTTTGGAAGAATTAGGCATAAAGCATGTAACTTCTTCGCCTTATCACCCACAGAGGCCAAGGACAACTGGAAAGATTTCACCAAACATTGAAATCAATGCTTAGTAAGTATGTGCAGCAGGAACCCAAGAATTGGGACCAGAGGTAATTCCTTAATTATTATTTGCTTTCAGATCTATTCCTAGTGATGTAATGGGGTTTTCTCCATTTGAACTAACTTTTGATCATAAAGTAAGGGGACCTTTAGAAGTAGTGAAGGATCACTGGGAGGGAGTAAAACCTCTGGTAAATTTGCTGGACTTTTTAAGGGATTCAAGGGAAAAGTTGATCAATTCTTGGGATTTTGCTTTAAAAAACTTTGGAGGTGAGTCAAAGAAAAATGAAAGAGCGTTATGATATGAAAACCAAATTACGAAATTTTCAGGTTGGCGAAGAGGTGTTGGTGTTGCTTCCAATTCCAGGCAATCCATTTAAAGCCAAATTCTCGGGGCCCTGGAAGATCTTAAAGAAGGTGAATGACCTAAACTATGTTGTTGAAACCCCTGACAGGAGGAAGAAGACTCTAGTATGCCATGTTAATATGCTAAAAGCTTACCAGGGCAGGGAAACCATCCGACCAGTTCTGTCTTTAGCCAAGGTGGAGGAGAAAGAAGAATTTGGGGAAACTTCCAGTATGAGTTTGCTGGGAAATTCCGTAGCTTTGGGAAATCTACCCAGGATGTTGGATCATTTAAGTGCCACCCAATCCAAGGAGGTAATGAACTTGATAACAAAGTTCGCAGTTTTATTTCAGGACGTTCCAGGACTAACCAGTCTACTTATGCATGATGTAGAGGTGGGAGATGCTCGTCCCATTAAACAACATCCATATAGAGTGAATCCATCCAAAAGGGACATCATTAAGCAAGAGGTAGAATACATGCTAAGTCATGATCTAATTCAAAGGAGTTTCAGCCCGTGGAGTTCTCCAGTAGTGCTAGTCAAAAAGGAAGGGGGAGGACAAAGAATGTGCTTCGACTATCGTAAGGTAAATGCAGTTACTGAGTCTGATTGTTTTCCTCTGCCCAGGGTGGAAGATTGCATAAATGATGTCGGCGCTGCCAAGTACATAAGTAAGTTTGATTTTTTAAAGGGTTATTGGCAAGTTCCATTAACAGAAAGGGCCAAAGAAATATCAGCTTTTGTAACGTCGGAAGGTTTATATTCATGTAATGTCATGCCTTTTGGTATGAAAAATGCCTCTGCCACTTTTCAGAGGTTGATGAATCAAGTGATTGATAAGTTAGAGGGGTTAGTTGTCTACATAGATGACCTTGTAGTTTACAGTAATAGTTGGGAGTCTCATTTGAAAAACATGGAATGTTTGTTCGAGATGCTGCGTGCAGCTGGTCTGGTGATTAATTTAAACAAGTGTGATTTTGCAAAAGCCAAAATAATCTATTTAGGTCATGAGGTGGGACATGGCAAAAGTCTCCCCAAATCTGTAAATATTCAGTCAATCCTCGATTTTCAGGTACCAGAGAATCTAAGAGGTATTCGCCGATTTTTGGGGATGGTGGGTTATTATAGGCGTTTTGTATTGAACTTTGCAGATGTGGCTAATCCACTGACCAACTTGCTTAAGAAAGGTCAGCGTTTCTGCTGGACTGAAGAATGTCAGGATGCTTTTCATAAGTTGAAGTCAACCATGATTAATACTCCAATACTTAAAACTCCGAATTTTAAGGAACCTTTTTGCTTGGCTGTGGATGCTAGCGACGTGGGTGTTGGAGCGGTATTATCACAAGGTTGTGATGGTGAAGAGTATCCGGTGGCGTATTTTTCAAAGAAACTGTCTCCAGCTCAGCAAAAATATTCATCGGTTGAAAAGGAGACTTTAGGACTCATTTTATCCTTGGAGCACTTTGAGGTTTACCTAAGTGGTAGCACAGGACCTATTGTGGTAAGAACGGATCATAATCCGCTGGTCTTCTTGAATTTCTTTAAAAATAAGAACAAGTCTCCTTAGGTGGAGCCTTCGTCTCCAGGAGTGGGATCTACTAATTTAGCATATCGCTGGAAGAGAGAATATCATCCCTGATGACCTGTCAAGATAACAGGCTCTCTGTTACAGGTCTTTTATTGTTTTTGTAATTTACAGTAAGGAGAAAAGGCCTTTTGTTAATACAAAAACGGGAGTTATTTGTATGTTTATTAAATATTATTTCTTTGTTTTAATGCATTGTTTTTTTTTTCTTCTCAGGATTGGGGTTTATGATCTTGTAAACCTTCTGTGTTTAAATATGAAGAAGCCATAAAGGTGAAAGCGCCGAGGAAAGGTTTTGTACCAAGGAAAGACTTTGGACAGAATCTTGTGTAAACATGGGTACAGCTCTAGATTGGACTGCACCCCTGTAGGTTTTCAGCATGTGCCAGGGGGATGGACTCCTGGTAACAAAGAACAAACCATCCCCTGGCTGATGCTTATGTTAAGTTTAAGTTAGGTTTAGCATTTGGGTACCTTTATTTTAGGGTATTTTTGTCAATTTGGTGCTGGGAAAATTTCTTTTTGATAATTTTTGATAAGTATGTTTAGGTTTAGATAGTTGGTTAGGAAAGGGAGAAGATGGGGTCCGGGAAATGACTGATGACATTTGTTTAATCTTCTTCCTTTGCAGGACTTACAATTTTTTGATTATCTCTAAACTCTATTGAACCTAGTTATTGAGAGCTTTGCTTTGTGCCCCCTGTCAAGTTGTTTGATTGCTTCACTATTTTTATGTAAATTTTTTCTTGCGTAAAAATATCTTGGTAGGGTGGGGCTGTAACGTAATTCTAGCTTTTGAGTAATAATTGTAACATTGCTCTCATATTTTCAAAATTAAAAGTTGCTTTTCTTTAGTGTGCACCAGCCTGCCATCTGTGGCCTGGTAAAGAAGGTATTTAGGTTCAGTTGTTAATTCCTGCCACTTTTCTGTTTTCCATGTTATGTTAATGGTGAGTTGGACTTCCACGTGACTGGAATGGGAGTCAAGGTGGAGGGTAAATAATTTTGATTAAGGAGGAGTCCACATATTGTGCTAAAGAACGCTAGTGCTCATCAGCGATCTGATAACCGTAATCCAGGATCAATACTGCAGCAGTACTGCTAGCGTTTGGCCCGGGGAGGCCTGAAAAACAGGTATGGTTTGGTGCCACTGCTTATCCCTTAGCGAAGAGGGTTGTGTTGTGCTGGGAGTTATGTATCCCTTGGTTTAGGAGGACGGTTTTTGTGCTGGTGAGCAACCCCAAGGATCGGCAATAGATCGATAGCGTTCTGGACCCTGTGAGGTCTCGTGACAGGTACTGTTAAGGCTTGTCAGAGCATTCCTTGTGCCTTTTTATGTATCAAGTCGACTCTAAGATTATTACTTCATGAGTACCATCGGAGGACGAAATTTCGTTAATATAATGTGTTTTTTTTTTATATATATATATATATATATATATGCGTGTGTATTTCTCGGTCACGAAAGGTGTTTAGGTAGGTAGGGAATATATGTATATATGCGTGTGTATTTCTCGGTCACGAAAGGTGTTTAGGTAGGTAGGGAATATATATACTTAACTAGGCTCTAAACTTTCTTATTACTTTTTCTATAGACAAGTTATTTTGAGATGACGAAAGTGGGTGATAGTATATGAATCTTTTGTGCCTCTATACCTCTTACTAGTACTCTTCTCTCTTCCAAATGTTTTCAGTGTGGTATGTTTTCAGTCTGTGTCCTGAAAGTTCTCTTTATTATTTATATAACTGAGTAAATGAAATTAGAGTGTTTTCCAAGTAATTTTTCTATTTTGTTTACATGATCAGCTTTTCAGAGTGTGTTTAAATATATATATATATATATATATATATATATATATATATATATATATATATATATATATATATATATATATATATATACATATATATATATATATATATATATATATATATATATATATATATATACATACATATATATATGTATATATATTGTATAATAAATTATCATTGACGTCTCCAAGGTTCTATTTACCCTCTTTTGTTTATGATTGTTCTTGATTATTTTCTTGTTTACCAATCTAATGTTTTGGGTGTACTTCAGTAACCTGGTAAAAATAAAGCCGTAAGGCAGTTTACTTGCGGCCACCTTAAATTAAGCAACAAGGCCTAATTGGTATTTGAAGGTCGGCCCGCCGGTAACAGTATGTATAGATCAATATATACAGTATATATATATATATATATATATATATATATATATATATATATATATATATATATATATATATATATATATATATATATATATGTGTGTGTGTGTGTATATATATGTGTATATATGTGTGTATATATGTATATATATGTATATATATAGAGAGAGAGGAGAGGAGAGAGAGAGAGAGAGAGAGAACTCAAGGGATTTCCCATATGCAGGGGTAAGGAGGGACACTTTTGAAAACTACCTCTTCAGGCACCATATGTATATGTGCCTGATAGTATTCAGACACTGCACCACTCACAATGCTTTGTATCACAACTGTGTTAGACTTAACCATCTTTACCTGGTACGGACCCAAATGGGCTGACTCTAGTTTTGTGTTTCCTAGGTTATAATCGTTCCAAATACACACAATCGCCCACAAATACTTTTACCAGTGCGGTATTGAACCGACCATCATACTTTGACCTATGATTTTCATTAGCTCTTTTCAAAAACCTTTCAGTGGTGTTTTTACTCTCCTCGATTGATATAATAAATATACACAGGATCCTGTCCATACACTTAAAAGAAAGGCGTGTCCCTGAGCGACGAATTATATGTAATGTTCAAAGCTAGGTCAACTTAAGGAAGCATGGCGTGCCAATGAAGGGGGTCATAAGCTACTAAGTAACCCAAAATTTACACTATTTCCCCATTATACGACTCTGCAAAGCCATTTGCTGAAGGCCTATATGCAGTCACTGAAAAGTGTTCAATTTTCATCAAGTCCGTGATCGATTCACCCATCTTATTTATAAACTCCACACCATTATCACTTATCCAAATTTTCGGGCAACCAAACCTAGTAATGAAAGAGCACAGCGCCTGGACTAATGAATTTGCAGATGTATCCAACATTGCGTAAGTATGAGTGTACCGAGTAAATGCATCCACAAATACACATATATACTTATGTTGTGTTAACCCAGTAGGAAATGGTCCTACTACATCCATATGCACTATAAAATTTAATGGGAACAACCGGCCACTTTCTGGCTTCCGGTACAGTGTTTTTATGTTCTTTGAAACAGTTACAAGCATGACAACTTATTATATAATTCCCTATAGATTTTCTCATTCCTAACCAAAAGAAGGATTCACGTGCTCTCCTTAATGTTCTATCAATCCCTTAATGCCCTGCATACACTTGCATGTACAATGTGGATGGCTCATTTAATTAAGGAGGGAGGAAGAACTACCCGTGCACAAAATTCCCCTCCCCTCTTCTTGTAAGCACAATATAAGAAATCATTTTGAATAAAAGATTTCTCACGAGGCACATTCAGAAATGTCAGATAACTCTCCGATTCCCCTTTAATCACTGCTCGCACTCTTTCCATCCATTCCTCTTTTTTCTGTTCCTTTCAGACTTCTTTTATGTCCCAAACTCCCAAGTTAATCAAACCTGCATCATCAGGCCATTCATTCTGGACACACCTGGTCATGTCCTCGGTCATCCACATAAATTCCCCTTCGCCGTTCGTATCTCTCTCCCTCTCCCTCTCTCTCTTTCGCTCTTCTAAGTTTACTGTCTCTCTCTCTCTCCTCTTTCTCTCACCCCGCTTTCCGAATGCCCATCAGAATAATTTTCATCCCGTTCTCTATTCTCCCTATTTTGATGGGGGTCTTCAATATTTTGGTTACGTTCTTCGTTCCTCTTTTGTGCCCTAGTTGTTACTCCTATTACTGCACCTCTAGAGAGAGCATCAGCTACCTTGTTAGCTTTACCTTCTATGTGGCAAAAACACTTTATATTGAACTCTGACAATCTCTCAATCCATCTCGCTAGGCGAGAGGTCAAATCATTTTCATAATACAAATCACGTAAGTGGTGATGATCACTTTGCAACTCAATCGACTGACCTAATAAAAAGAACCGATGCCTCTAGAAAACCCAAAGAATAGCTAAAGCCTCTTGATCGAATGTACTATAATTATTTCCTACCCCTGTCCCGCCCAAAAAGCCCGTATTACTCGCAACCAGAGGGAAGTTATTGATGAGGTTATGTAGACCTGATGTTATGTTTTATTTTTCTCAATTTGGGTATTCTGTGTTTTGGTTACAGAGGTCTTAAGAAAAAAATAGTGGAATTATTTATAATCTGTCGTTTACATTTTTACATGCAATATTTCATTTTTTTATTTTTTTGTGGAAGATGTATTATTTTTTTTGGGGGGGTGATATATATATATATATATATATATATATATATATATATATATATATATATATATATATATATATATATATATATATATATATATATATATATATATATATATATATATATATATATATATTCTTTGTTGCATTTCTGTTAAGTACATACCACGCCTATTTCAGGTTGGAGTGTTCTCCATTATCATAGACTAGAGAGGGCAAGTGCACAACTCCTCCTGGAGTGAGGAGCTTGGGAGGGGGGGAGGAGGGGGGAGTAATGTTCTAATTCGTGTATGTAGATGTCATGTGTGACAAGGTAAATTAACTCCATATTCATGAGTATTCCACAAAAACCGATGTCTTGACATATTATTGTAAACCTTGCATTTTGGTAGTGAAGGGAGTTTTAGTTGCTGGTGAGCACTCGAGTTGACAAGTCCATCACCTGAGAGGGTAGTTGTGTATTGTGTACTTACGAACGAACCTTTTATAATAAATGAAGAAAACCCATATGCCCACATCTCATTATCCGTCTGCACAGGTCACACACACACACACACACACACACACACACACACACACACACACACACACACATATATATATATATATATATATATATATATATATATATATATATATATATATATATATCTTAATATATGTATTTATATAAATATATATATATAATATATATAATATATATATATATATATATATATATATATATATATATATATATATATATATATATATATATATATATATATGTGTGTGAGTGTATGTATATATATTTCTGAGGTATTTGTTTTTGTATCTTTATGTAGGTGTGCCTTATTGAGAAAGTCTTACAAGATTTTTGGTGATCAATCTATTCTGAAGAAGTGTTTTAATTCTTTCATTCTACCTTGTTTTGAGTATTGTTCACCTGTCTGGTGTTCAGCTGCTGATTCTCATCTTAATTTGTTGGACAGAAACTTACGGTCTATTAAATTTCTTATTCCTGATCTAGATATTAATCTTTGGCACCGTCGTTCAATTAGTTTATTATGCATGTTGCATAAGATTTTTCATAACTCTGACCATCTTTTACATACAGATCTCCCTGGACAATTCTATCCTGTTCGTAATACGAGGCAGGCAGTTAATTTCAACAGCCAGGCCTTCTCCATCATGAGGCTCAATACTACACAGTATTCTAGAAGTTTTATTCCAGCGGTTACCAAGTTGTGGAATGATCTTCCTAATCAGGTAGTTGAATCAGTAGAATTGCAAAAGTTCAAAGTTGTTGTAAATGTTTTTAGGTTGACCAGGCTGACATCAGTCTTTTTATAGTTTATATATGACACATCTGTTTTTGACGTTGTTAATAGTTTATATAGGACATATCTGTTTTGATGCTGTAACTGTTTTTAGAATGATATATTGTTAATTTATTCTCATCATTTATTTATTTCCTTATTTCCTTTCCTCACTGGGCTATTTTTTCCTGTTGGAGCCCTTGGGCTTATAGCATCTTGCTATATATATATATATATATATATATATATATATATATATATATATATATATATATATATATATATATATATATATATATATATATATATATATATATATATATATATACGTTCATGATCAGCGGCATTGCCATACGTATAAATACTCGTTTTGTGCCCTTCTCTCTGGTTGGGAGGAGAAGGAGTAGACATATTATGGTAAGGGGCGGGGGGGGGGGGGGTTACCCCGTGAGATACACTCGAAAACCGCAATCAACCACAAATATTTTAAACTGGCGTTTTGTAACTAAGAAAGGGGGAAAGGGTGGAATGAGTTGAATTTGTGTGTGTGAATTGTTTATAACAGGTCGCGTAAAATAGTCTTAGAATAAAAGGAATAAGCTTCGGTTTCCCAAGAAGAATTTCTTAGGGCATTTATAGTGTGACCCTTACAGTTTCTACGGAAACCATTACCAATAAGGCTATGAATCATCTGTAAGTAAGTAAAAAAAAAATCTCTACCAGCCAAATCATTTTCATTCAGCTGCTAACAAGTCCAAAATAACTTAATCTGATAATTCCCCCAAATGTAATATGGGTCATTGTTTCATCAAAGCCATATGAAAAATAATTTATTTCTTTTTGTTTTTGTAATGAAAAATCCTAATTAGACTGACTTGTATCAGACTTGTAATATGCATCAATATTCTTTTAAAGCTACATACTTTCGAAAAATAAAACAGTTTTCTTTTTAATCTTTGCAATGTAAAATAGAAATTAGATTGTCTTTTGTATCACTTGTAGTATAGACAATGTTCCTTGAAATCTACACAAAAACTAAATACAGAATAATTTATTTCCTGTTTCCCTTTCTAATACATAATGCTTATTAGATTTACTTTTTTTATTTATTTTCCTCATAAAGTATTGGGGGAAAAAATGGGAGGGAAACACCGGCCTTTAACTGGATATAACCTAATGTAAAGGAATCATTTAATGAAGTTTTAATAGAGTCCTTCACGAGACTAAGTAATTTAGATTAACACTTTGTTTTTCATGTGCTTTGACGTGAAACTAGTTGGTAGTTGCAGCTGAAGCTGACAGCTTCCAATATTGATTAACTGGATACTTACTTTAATTTACTTTACTTTGAGGGCAGCTTTTCTGGTTCTTATACAGAGGGGTCAGGAATAAAACGTGGTTAACATTGATTTGTCAATAAATTATTTCATCAATGAACAATATACTCATGATGCATAAAATAGGATATATAATTTTCTAACCCCCAAAAAAGACATTTATGAAGTATTTATATTTTCAAATAAAACATAATGATGATATTCGTTGACGTAGTGGTGATATAATAAGTAATAATGAAATTTATTCAGTATGACACAATAGTCATAGCGGTAATTTTTTTCAGTCAATTGTAATCATATATGTATCAATTTTTTTTTAATTATTATATTATCGAAACAAGTAATACAATTATAGCCTTGCTGAAAAACTCATAGTATATATATATATATATATATATATATATATATATATATATATATATATATATATATATATATATATATATATATATATATATATATATATATATATATATATACACACACACACACACACACACACACACACACACACACATATATATATATATATATATATATATATATATATATATATATATATATATATATATATATATATATATATATGCAATTACTGCATAGCTCTGAATTCATACTGGAATCTCTCTCTCTCTCTCTCTCTCTCTCTCTCTCTCTCTCTCTCTCTCTCTCTCTCTCTCTCTCTCTCTCTCTCTCTCACTATAAATAAACATAAAATCAACTTTATTATAAACCACCAATACCAAAGCTTGAAAGAATTAGGGCAAGAAATGTCGGTTGAAACAATTCGTTTGTGTGGGAAGGGTAATGGACAGTAGAATGTCGATGAAGGTAAGAGATGACTCAGAGACAAAGAGGATTTTATCTGTCTTAGACATAAATTTGGTTCTTCCGAAAGCATTTTAATATTAAAGGGATTCTGTAGGATAGCAAAGGATGTCATGGAAATATAAACTGGTTGTATATCCAATTTCAAGGAGAAATCACTTTTTGTCGTTAAAGGAATGGTTTGTCCCTCGATGATTTCAATGATTGAATAGTATGTTCGATAGTCATGAATAATGTATTTTT
>NC_090753.1:39411724-39444224 GCF_036898095.1 Palaemon carinicauda | reverse complement strand
AGCTCTCCTCTTTTTATACAGTAATCAGGAGGTTCTTTGAAGGTTGGGAAAGCAAATAATAGCAAGATATGTTGTGCCAGGGTGGGGCGAGGGGTTGGTTGAGGAGGTACTAATGAACTTGGAACCGACATCGTTAACACGGTTAATCAAAAAGAAGTTCGTGACGTCAGAGCACATTTGGTATATATTCAAAATATATACTAAATAAAAAATAGATCAATCACTCAAAAGTGTCACTATTTGTGAGTTATATATTTTATTTGGTAAATACTTAACAGTAAATCTTATTTTTTTAAAGAAACGTTTTATGAGAATGACTATTTTTGCAGCATATGACTGTTTTCATTAGCAGGCATCCTTAGGCAGTGGTCCATAGATGTCGCTAGTGTAGCAGAACGTCGTTTGGGAAAAATAGTCATTCCCAAATTAATTTCTTAAAAAAAAAAAAAAAAAAAAAAAAAAAAAAAAAAAAAAAAAAAAAAAAAAAAAAAAAAACACTTTAATACGATTTATCAAATATTTACCAAGTATAAATTATACATTTCACAATTAGTAACACTTTTGAGTAATTAGTCCATTTCAAATTTAGTATATATTTTGAATATATACCAAAAGTGCACTGACGTCACGAACTTCTCTTTGATTTGGACTGTTGACGATATTGGTTCCAGGTTGTTTAGTACCTCCTCAACCAACCAACCCCACCTTGCGCAACATATCTTGGTAATTTTTTGCTTTCCCAACATTTAAAGAACCTCCTAATTACTGTACAAAGTGAGGAGAGCTGCAGGACTGCATAATTTGGAGTAAATGAAGAGAGTGCTCTTCTAAACAAATACCCAGATTGTATATAAACTACAGTATTGCATTACATGCATTCCCTGTAACCAGGCAAGAAAGCAAGTTGAGATTTTGTCGAATTAAGAGACGAATTCTTCCTTTGAGGAAGTGGTTTAAGTGCTAAAATTCGTTCCTACATCATTAATTCCTATTTGCTAAAATTGGGGTCTGTTGGCTAAATTCATCATCATTTTTTTAAGCGAGTGGCATATTCCTTTATAAATCATTCAGAGAGTTAACTTTTAATGATTCCAAAGAATAAAAAAAAAGAACCAGTAAAAAAATATTTTAAATTTCTTCGATATTCCGATATTCCCAATCTCTTGGCTCGTGAATGTGCTACAGAAATATGCAAGGACTTATTGTTATACCAAAGGTGCTCAGAATGAGAAATTCTGATTAAGATTTATGTAAGTATTTCTGGAAAGATTTGTTGGAGGTTTTTTATGACACCCACGTTCCACTGGTACATAGAGTATTTAAATTTGGGTTATAGGTAGATAACAGAAATTTAAAATGTGCACCAAGAACGACATATAAAACTAATTAAAGAAATTTAAACAGAATTTTATATCAGTAATATCGAAAATATCGAATTAGATAACTTCAAACAGCTTTATAATGTTTGGATTCTAACATAACCTACCATGAGGAGCTGAGATATGAAATATGTCTAAAGGTTGGCCAAGGCCGCTGCATCCGTTGAGATATTACCGGTAGAGAGTTATTGGGTCCATTGATTGGTCATATAATAAAGTTTGCTGTGAAACTCGTAATACCCAATTTCAGTGATTGTCGTTCGAAAGTCACTAACTGGGTTCCAACAACGAAACCGCTTGATGAAAATACAGTTCATTAAGCATGGTTTTTAAAGTATCAATGTTATACATGCCATCAAAATGTCAGCTATATCATTATGTAAAAATAAACACAAAAAACTTTAACTATGGTAAAAATTCTAAAAAGAAAAAAAACTAAATACGTATACTTAACGAATCTGACATTTTAGTCACCATAGATATGTATTCACCATAGTCAGCTTATCAGTGATGTAGTTGTGGGCGAAGTCTGATCAGAGTAAAGACATCATCTAGCAGTGCCACGGTGACACTCTACCAGTAAAGTCCGTCTACTCTACTCATCTAGTCATTTGATAATCATGATTACAGCTACCCAACCAATAGCAGAGACTATAATTCTAGTTGAGCGGTATTTCGCCAGATTTCGAAATAGATGGACATAACCAATCCGGTAACAGCTATGCATATATGTCTTAAACTGTATGATGAAGGAAAACGATAGAAAAGCCATCATAGGAGGTGGAAGACCCCACTGCGTAGTCACAGAAGATAACGAGTTAACAAAGTTTATAACCAAACTTTTATTTTCATAGTCATATTCTGTTCTCAATAGAAGACACGCCTTACTAAGCCAAAATATTTGGAATAGATTAGTTCACATTATTCCCAGAAGGAATAAAAACATAGACGAACATATTTAATATTAATCTCTCTCTCTCTCTCTCTCTCTCTCTCTCTCTCTCTCTCTCTCTCTCTCTCTCTCTCTCTCTCTCTCTCTCTCTTAAAAGACAAAACTGTTATTACTGGAATATGTGTTATATTTTTCCCATGGGCCTATAAATTTCTAGAAATTATACGTATCTATTTTAATGAATTATATTGTTCTATCATGCACTTGCTAAAAAGATCCTCGGTTTTATACGAGTTCCTCATTGCGACTTCAATCTGATAGGACACGGGTCATCACTTTCTTTACGCATCCCATTCCAGTTTATCCCTTCTGTGAAACCGAAATACAACCGCCCATTCGACACCTAGTGTAGGGATATTGAATGAATTTATGTTCCATGTTAAACAGTTTCGTGACCTGAATGGAAATAATGGCGTCCATTCAAGAGACAGTTTGACATAGTTGTATATATTTTGCGGGACTCTTCACTTTGTCGTCTATAAAGTTTTTATTTACTATCTTCATTTTGTTAAAGAAATATGTACTATGATATATTCTGTGTTCACCATGCTATACATGAATAGGTTGATCAGATTCATAACAAGACATTTTATATCAAACGATAAAAAAATACTACACTAAATTCATAACAATCAATTCTTACGAAAAATGGGAGAACTATGTAACACAATTGGCCAATAGGGATTATATTTTTCCTAGAAATATTCAGTTGGTGGGTAGTACATATCACATTGTCATAAGAGCTCTTGACTTAGAAATTAAATCGCTATCTTAAATTAGTGTCTCTTCCTTCCATTTCTTCATTATGTTTCAGGAAATGTAACAATTAATAATAACAATAATAGAAAAAAAATATTGCCATGATTTCTGTACAAGTTTTAGTGTTTACGTAAGATAATTTAGAAAAAATCTAAATATAAAGATAATGCATCAATTACTACTTAACATACTAATACCAAGAATATATTATATCAAATATACATTAAAAATATATCCTGAAAACATATGAATATATGAAAGTCTTTTAAAAAAAGAAATAAGGGAAGTTTTGAATATTTGCTGCTGCTTCTGACTCTATCCAGCTAAGCTTGAAAAATCCCATTTTATGCAAATATTCACACAATAGATCAAAGAGAGATAAAAACTTAGACAACAATGATAGGAAGTTATGTTACCACAACACGACAAAAATTACTCAACAAATACATATTTTTATAAAACACATACGAACGCAGATATTTGTTTAACTATACGATTGTACACAATGCAGTGATTTGTAGAAGGCTATAACCTTATCCAGATTCCCTCGCCTAGAAGACGTCCCATATTTCCATCAAAAAGAAGACTCTGAAATTGACATTCATTTCTCTGCATAAGAAGATATGAGATATGAAAGGTATAAAGTTTGAGTGAATATCCTGAGGTATCTCTAGTGCCACAGAGAGAGAGAGAGAGAGAGAGAGAGAGAGAGAGAGAGAGAGAGAGAGAGAGAGAGAGAGAAGAGCTTGATCTCTTACCATTTGGGAACGAAGGGAATTGAAGTATAACGAGACAGAGAGAGAGAGAGAGAGAGAGAGAGAGAGAGAGAGAGAGAGAGAGAGAGAGAGAAAAGAGCTTGATCTCTTACCATTTGGGAATGAAGGGAATCGAAGTATAACGAGAGAGAGAGAGAGAGAGAGAGAGAGAGAGAGAGAGAGAGAGAGAGAGAGAGAGAGATTTGTTCATGATCGGAAGATAACCGGGTTTTATATTGGCTTAAATCTCGTGGTTACGTCAAGACGAGTTTCTTTTGATTGGTTGCTAGTTGTTGGTGGAAACCCTTTCTTGCTCGAGTGTCTTTCTTCTACAAATGTTTTAACAATTCTTATCTTTTTTCTTTTAACTGCAACTTACTGTCGTCAATTCTAGGTGAAATTATCTGATAACTAGTTCTTATGATTTACTTTCAGATGTTATGAGAAAAATATGCAAAATATATCAAATATATTACATGAGATGTGTTAATACAAATATCGGAATTTAAAGAAATTTATCATAAAATTTATTTCATTGTTGTCGGAGGTATTTTCGTGAAATGTGTTCACTACGTTTTAATTATTTTATGTCATATATGTATATATATATATATATATATATATATATATATATATATATATATATATATATATATATATATATATATATATATATATATATATATATATATATATATATATCCATATACCAAAGGCACTTCCCCCAATTTTGGGGGGTAGCCGACAACAACAAGAAACAAAACAAAAAGGGGACCTCTACTCTCTACGTTCCTCCAGCCTAACCAGGGACTCAGCCGAGTTCAGCTGGTACTGCTAGGGTGCCACAGCCCAACCTCCCATATTTCCACCACAGATGAAGCTTCATACTGCTGAGTCCCCTACTGCTGCTACCTCCGCGGTCATCTAAGGCACCGGAGGAAGCAGCAGGGCCTACCGGAACTGCGTCACAATCGCTCGCCATTCATTCCTATTTCTAGCACGCTCTCTTGCCTCTCTTACATCTATCCTCCTATCACCCAGAGCTTTCTTCACACCATCCATCCACCCAAACCTTGGCCTTCCTCTTGTACTTCTCCCATCAACTCTTGCATTCATCACCTTCTTTAGCAGACAGCCATTTTCCATTCTCTCAACATGGCCAAACCACCTCAACACATTCATATCCACTCTAGCCGCTAACTCATTTCTTACACCCGTTCTCACCCTCACCACTTCGTTCCTAACCCTATCTACTCGAGATACACCAGCCATACTCCTCAGACACTTCATCTCAAACACATTCAATTTCTGTCTCTCCATCACTTTCATTCCCCACAACTCCGATCCATACATCACAGTTGGTACAATCACTTTCTCATATAGAACTCTCTTTACATTCATGCCCAATCCTCTATTTTTTACTACTCCCTTAACTGCCCCCAACTATATATATATATATATATATATATATATATATATATATATATATATATATATATATATATATAAATATATATATATATATATATATATATATATATATATATATATATATATATATATATATATATATTATATATATATATATATATATATATATATATATATATATATATATATATATATATATATATATATATATGTACATATATATATATATATATATTTATATATATATATATATATATATATATATATATATATATATATATATATATATATATATATATATATATATATTGTACATACGCATACACACAGTCATACACAGCTATCTCGCTTATGTTTCAATCTTCCTACTGGGTATTTTTCAGGTACATTAACATTTCTGATCCAATCTTCTTCAAATTCAGGCTGTTCGTGTTTTGTCTCCCTGCAGCTTCTAAGTACATACAAACGAACAAACAAACTCAAAAAGGTTACCTTTCTTTTCTCAAAACTTCAAACTTGCATTGAATGTTTTTTAATGTTGAGCAGCATGTAATTGTTCATTTTAATAGCTTATATATGGATTATCTATTTCATTTTTGTTAATATTATTAAAACATTTTATATTATTTGTTCATTACTTCTCTTGCAGTTCAGTTATTTCCTTTTTTATTTTCCTCACTGGAATATTTTACTTGTAACACTTTGGCTTATAGCATCCCGCTTTTTCAACTAGGTTTGTAGCTTAGCGAATAATAATAATAATAATAATAATAATAATAATAATAATAATAATAATAATAATAATAATAATAATAATAACCTATATTCTTCATCGAATTTTAGTTATGTGAAACCTGAATAAATTCTTACACCAATATTTTCATTATTAATGGATATAATAATAAAATCTTTATATAGTATTCGCGGTTTTAGTACTATACATGAAACGTCCCTGGCTGGCAACCTTCTTGACTGCGGTAGAGACCAGCTCAGACTCGATATCTCTTGCTTGATATTCTGTGAGTGAGCCGTTAGGTTGTAACTAAGAAGCGAGGTGAATGCAACTAACTTTATGTTAACAGTGTATATCTGGTATTATTCCATCATATTGTGTTTGTAGTTACATACTGGAAACTTAACCTATCACTGTAAATATCTTATATGCTACATTTTGTACTTTATTGTACATCTGGATAACACTATTACTTCTCCTTGGAATGGTAAACATGAGTATAACATTTGAGAAATAGAAGATGGTTGAAAGTCTCATTGATTGAGCATACAATTTTTAGCCTTGCGGCTGGGAGAGGCTTGGTGAGCCAATACACAATCTGAAAACAATATTTTGCCGCAAAGTTTTACGCTCGTGAACCAATCGTTTGGTTGGTGGTGCCTGGCAGCTAGGTTTGTTTACATCAACATGTGCTTTTGATTTTCTCCAAAATTTTTGTGTTTTATTTAGTGTATTGGCTAATTTATGAATAGTTCATACTTGTGAGGATGCCAAGGATTGACAGTGAGTGTGCTAATGACACACAACCCACCACATCTCTTGATCGTATTCTAAACATTGAGGTTTCTTATCGTAAACCAAGCATTTTGAGAAAAATAGGCAGCGTCTACCAGCTCTTCACTTCGCGGCTGAACGTACGTGTACCACACTTCTTTTACTTGCTGTTTTATTATTATTATTATTATTATTATTATTATTATTATTATTATTATTATTATTGGTAAATTTACAGTTTCATCCATTATGTGGAAACTGGAATAAAAATACATTTGTTGCATCAGAAATAGTGTAGTTTCAACGAATTTAACGTTTATTTTGACTGCAAACCATCCGATTTAGAGATTTACTATGGAGTTAAAACAACAAGTTTTTCCAGAAAAATCAGTTTTTGTAACCGTGTTTTTATTGTTTTTGTTGCATATTATGTTGTAATGCAGAAATACCCTACTTTATCCCAACAATTATGGGGGACCCCAGGTGGGAACCGGGGTTTTGGGTGGGGGAGGGGGCGTCTAATGATATTTGCAATAATTAATGTACCACCACCCCTCCCTCTATACCCCTACCTAGCCCTACCAGGGGGGGGGGGGTCTCAGCCCCCCCTGCGACCCCCCCCCCTTAAGGCCACATTGATCTTCAGGGCACTACCGAACCTAATAAACCCACCTAACCTAGCCTAGGGGCCCTGTAACCCTGCCGGGGGGGGGGGGGGGGGGGGGCTCCGCCCCCCCTGTGACCCCCCCCCTTAAGGTCAGAGTGATTTTCAGGGCACTACCGAACCTAATAAACCCACCTAACCTAGCCTAGGGGCCCTGTACCCCTACCGGGGGGGGGGCTCCACCCCCCTGCGATCCCCCCTTAAGGTCACAGTGATTTTCAGGGCACTACCGAACCTAATAAACCCATCTAACCTAGCCTAGGGGCCCTGTACCCTTACCGGGGGGGGCTCCACCCCCCCTGCGAACCCCCCTTTACCCCGGGCTAAATTTAAATATATATTTTGTTAAGTCACTTCTTACCTTAAATGGAACCTGACGATGATAATGTGGAAGGCTGTGGTTGACCCTCTTCTGAATCATCAATAGGTACTGGAACCCGTTGTGCCTCAGATTGTGGAGGATACAGTTTGCTGGCCGTAATAAAAAAATGATGGAGCAGCTCCTCCTCAGGGTATTTGTGTATAAAAATAAAACGTGACAAATACTGCCTGAAGTATTCACAACGGTTACCAGGCCGTTGTATCCATTCCTTCAGCTCCCGCCAAAGACGTTCAATGTTTTGGGTATGGTTGTCAGTGTTTGAAGGATCCACAAAATTTTCTGAATGGTTTACAGTACGGTGATCGTATCCAAGAGACTGCAGAGAATTATAAGCCCGCCACTTATCACTAACAACAATGCTGCCCCGTTTAATGTACTTCTCAATTAAAGGGATGAGGGTAGCTGCATCACGCTTCCGTGGTAATGGGTCAATTAAAGGCACAATAAATGTTTTTTTTGGACTGCCTCTCAATACCCCCGAAGACCCATATGTCACTCAGAGGCCTTCCACGGTCATACTTCCGTTATCCAAAATGAGATTCGTCAATCTCAACGATTACACCATCACCACCAATAGCCTCTTGGTTATCAAAACTAAATTCAGTCACTTCTGAACAAAAGCTTCTCCAGTCTACACTAGTAGAAGGAGATATACTGAGGCCCTTAATAACAAAATGGTGGTCCCAACACTTATGCAACCAGTGATTGACAAATAAAATTAATTTCCACGGGGGAAGGTGGGACCCGTGAAGAAAAGTTCCCTTATAGTCACTAACACTATAATTGCACAAACGCCTTTTCTTCGTTTTAGGTATTTTCACTGATTTTGTACAATACCACACATGTCTATCTTCACGGAAAAGTAAAGGCGAATCACATTTAGCACACGAAACACTTATAGGTAATACTAAATGCTCTCGAAGAAACCGATTCACAATGTCTGGGGTACCATTATAATTACCATGAAATCGGCCGATCACCTCAAAATAAGAATAGCGACATATATCGCACACCTGCACCGGAGGACCATGACAGTTAAGTAACGAGAAAACTTAACCGGCAGGTTTCCAACCCATAAACAAACGACAATCAGGAATTTCTCCCATAATGAAATAGGAAAAAAACCAAATACTATCGGTTACAATGTTATATTGCACGAAAAACAGATCCTTGAAACAAGAATAAGAGACAAAATGAATCGTCCAATAATAACCCTTGAAAAGATCCCAGTAGTATTTTGATTGGAGGAGCGACATTAGTGGGAGGAGCAAATGCGCATTCAAGCAAATATTGTCACATTACGCAATGGGGAGGAGCCAAGTAGGATGAAAACAGATATACAAACTAACTAGAGGTACCTTGCGTGCCCATGGAAAGATATACACTAAACTTAGAAAAAGTCAAGACCTTCAATACCTGAAATAGTTTTTTCTCTGTAAGTATGCATTAGCAACAATAATGTATTGAGAGGAAGTACTTTGTTATCACGTGCTTTACTAGGGAAACATATTATTATAATACATTTCCCATAATGGATGAAACTGTAATAATACCTTATTATTATTATTATTATTATTATTATTATTATTATTATTATTATTATTATTATTATTATTGTTGTGATTTTCACCAGTTTATTAAATCTGCTCGATTTACTGGGCGGATCGCAAGGCCTTGAAGAGGCGAGATTCCCAAAACCTTCAAGGAGTTAACTAAAATACGGCGATAAAACTCACAATTTTATTATAAAAATAAACTCTGATACAAGACAACAACATCCTTAAGCATTCACAAAACTTAATGAAAAACAAGGCTGACTCTTGGTAATGTAACACTTGCTCTTCAAGCACAAAGTCCACACCGGACTCATTAACAAACTGAAAATAGTACCAATTCGAATTCAATACACAACGAATCACACACCAAATATCCCTATTCTTATTTAACTAAGGATTCAGATCCCCAAACACAAGGATCTCTACATTAAACTGCGATATAAAAAGTACATGTCTTGCACACAAACTTATACCACAACCAACCTGGTACACGAGGTAGAGAGAAGAGAACAAATTAATAAATGACATATCTTTAGGGGGGACGATGAAGCAAAGAGGTCGAGCGAGGCTCGGCAGCTTCAAAGAAAAGTTCGTTTTCCCACGTTAACTAAAGTTTTCTTTGCAAAGTGGAGGGAAATCTTAGTTTATTTCTTTGCAAGGGGTTTGACAATGCCTTTTTATTTACTACAGGATCGCAAAACAGTTAAGGCTTTTCTTTAAATACAAGGGAAGGCTTAAGGCTTCGGCTGAGGGCCAGAATTTGTCCATATCCAATGACTTGGAAAGTCATTGACACTAAACACATACATAAAACATTTTTGTCATGTTGCCTCAATTTTACGTTAGATTCATCATTGATATATCATAAACAGACAATTTCCACAACACTCGCTCCTTCCCCACCAGGTGGTTAAGATTTAAGTTCCAATATAGTCGCGTATAAAACCTCAGTCTTTCGCCTGCGAGATCCCCCAGCCTTGCCCTCATTTGACGAAACATTCATGAAGTCAAATGGCGGGACTTTCGAATGGCCAGTTCGAAAATTCCCGACATCCTCCATACCCGAAATAATGGGCGTCAAAAACGTCAGTAAATCAGGCAAGACTGGACTCGGGGGTGGAGTAATCACTCCTGAACTCTGTTCGACTCGTTGCGTAGCGCTCCGCAACGACTCTAACAGCATACGCAATGTTCATAAACAACAATGTTACCCCGGGGCAATCAGTTCACAGGTATACAAAAAACAATAAAAGTTTGTACCTAAATAGTAAATGCAATCATGTAAATGTAAAGGCAATTTAGGCAATGGGCCTAGAAATCAGTTATCACATACATATATACGAACAGAAAGAAAAAATGCATTCACATACAGAATATAATTATGAAAAACTGGCAAAGCAATTAGGCAATGGGCCTAAAATATTCACTTTCGACATATATGTATACAACAGAGAAAAATGTATTCATACACAGAATATAATCATGCATTTCCATCTGAAGGCAACCTGCCCTCTTACATTAATCAAATCACCTTTTACACTGCCACATGTGGGCTACCACCTTAGGGGAACAAGAGGGAGGGGCCTGGCTCTGTACAACGCTCGTTTCGTAAGTACGTGAGACTATCCCGTCCCCGTTCCCCACACCTACGCACTTCCAATCTCCGTGGATTCATGCCACTTACAAACTTTCTCACTTCACCCTCCCTACCTACCAGGGAGACACTCCCTCTCTCACTTACTGTTTACAGCTACATTTCATAGACTGTCACCCTTTAGCAGACGGTCCATCATTTCTCGTTGCTTCGCAGCCGCCCTTCTCAGTGGGCGTGCAGAACGTTTTTTAACGTTCGTCTGCTTCGATTCCTTTTCACCTTCACTGTTCGCACTGAACGTATTGTTCTCTTCATGAGTGTCACTGTCGAAGGTCTCTGTGGCCAGTTGTTGGGATGTCGCAGCCGGAGCCATTTCCTGGTTGTCCCCAGACGTCTCCACGATCCCTGGCATTCCGTCTGTCGAACTGTACACACCCTCTTTTCCACCGTCGTCGTCTCCGTCTCCATCATCCTCCACAGAGGGGGTAATTTCCAGGGGAACCAGATGGCTAACAGCTCGCTGTGACTCGACACCCTCAAACAACACTTTGGCTGAACGTACGACGCCATCGTCGTCCGGATACGTTTCTACAACACGTCCAAGGGGCCATGTAGCTTTTCTTTGATGTTCTTGTCTTACCAACACGACGTCTCCAGGGTGCAGCTTGGAGGGTTCCCCGGACTGACAGTCGTGTCGAGCTCTCAGAGCACTCAAATATTCCTTTCTCCACCTCTCTCTGAATGCCTTTGAAGAGTCTGTTAGTTTCAAATAACGATCACGTAGCCTCCGGGAGGTGAAGGTCGTGTTGAGGTGCTCGTCCGGTGAGAGCGGTGCCATGAGGAGGACTGGGTGTCCTCTTAACAAATGGGAAGGGGTGAGGACTTAATCCTCGCCTCCGTCGCCGCTGTACATAAGCGGGGGATTATTCACTACGGCTTCTGCCTCTTTCACCAGAGTCAATACGTGGGCGTTAGGTAGATACTTTTGGCCGAGGGCTCTTTGGAGGGTTCGCTTCGTCACCCCTATCAGCCGCTCGAAGAATCCACCCTTCCAAGGTGCTCTGGGAGTCTGAAACCTCCATTGTATTCCCGTTCTCCTCAGGAACTGCTTGACTTCATCCTCTTTGTAGAGTCCCTGCAGGAGGTGGCTGGCGGTTTTGAACGTCTGGTGATTATCAGAGGTGATGTATTGGGGGGCGCCATGCGTTGCGCAGAATCGCCTTAAAGCCAAGACGAATTCTTCCGCTTCCAAGGAGGGACAGAAGTTGAGATACACGGCCCTACTGGCCATGCGCGTTACAATCAGGATGTACCTTGGCTGCGTTTCAGTTTGTATGGCTGCTGTGTGGTCCACTCCAACTGCAGTAAATGGTTTCTCGAGGATTGTTCTTTCCTTCTGTAGGGGGGGGTGGTGGTGGCTGTTTCGACGAAGACTGGAAGGCACGCCAACACTCCATACATTCCTTTACCACCCGCTTGGCAATAGAACGCAGACCCGCCGCCCAACATTTCTGTCGAAAGATACCCATTAGAGTATTCACACCACAATGTAAATGCAAACGGTGTAAATATTTTAAATAAACCCTAACTAAACGCCCTTTGGCTGGCAAGGGAATTAACTGATTGATTTCTTCTAACTTGGACACTCGTCCTCTAGTACAAATGAGTCTATCTTTCATTATTAAATTCAACTGTCTTACTAGATTGACAACTTCACGAGGGGGTCTGACTCCACCCTCCAAGTAAGCATAAACTGAAGGCAAGTAATGTTTCTGCTCTACCAGAACAACAATACTGAACGGATTCCGTTCTATTTTTGCAAACTTTAAAATTAGTCTGACTACTCTTAACAAGAATTGGAATCTTACTTCCCTTTTCAGGATTTC
This sequence comes from Palaemon carinicauda, assembly GCF_036898095.1. NCBI lineage: Eukaryota > Metazoa > Arthropoda > Malacostraca > Decapoda > Palaemonidae > Palaemon > Palaemon carinicauda. The sequence continues at coordinate 39,431,359 of NC_090753.1, read as the reverse complement.
CCAAATCTCTCCTCCCTTAACTCTTGTACCGCCGCTACGACGTGAGTTTGATGTAGCGGATCTTCCTCCTTGTAAGGAACAGGCTTTCCCGTGCTCCTGAGGAATTCTGGACCGTTCCTCCACAGGGAGTTAACTTGCAATTGTCGAGTCGTTGCACCTCTGGATAGGATATCGGCAGGGTTCTGATGACTAGGGACATGGTTCAGACTGAAGCTACAAACCTGCTGAATAAAAACAATCTCCGCCACTCTGTTAGAAACAAACACATTTTTATGAGACCTGGCATCGGGAGATGCTACCCATGCCAACGTTATCTTGCTGTCAGTCCACATTACTATTTCTTGTGGCTCGTTCAGTTCTTTGAGAGTTCTTGCTAATCTGCTGCCTAACAACAAGGCCACCAGCTCTAGCTTGGGGATCGTCAGTTTGCTCACCCCTTTCGGAGTGATCCTCATCTTGCTGGTAATCAGACTTACCCGATTGCAATCGTCCCTGGTATATGCCACTGCTACATATGCCTTACTGCTGGCATCGGTGAACACATGTAGTTCTAAACTCTTTTTACCTATCGATCTTGGAAAGGTGATGTCGCTCACCGCTTTCAAATCATTCAACAATTCACTTGCCTCTTTAGCCTTTTCTCCTCCTAACACGTCATCCCCACCTACATTATCCTCCCATAGTTGTTGGAGGAAAAGTTTTCCCTTTACAAATAATGGGCTGATCAAACCTATTGGATCGTAAATCGAGACCAACAGGGAAAGTACCCTACGCTTTGTAGGCACCCATCCCTCTCCCAATTCACGAATCCCCTTACTTGCCTTCACACACAATCCGTCCACGTCCCGGGCCCATCGCAGTCCGAGCACATTCACACTCACAGGCTCACTCCACTGTCTCTCGCTATCGAAGGCCAAGTGATTGGTTGCCCACCCTTCCAAAGGCATACCCGCCCCCTTTAAGATATTATTAACAGACTCATGTTCTTGCCTCATATGTTCTAAATCCTCAAATGTGGCCAGATAGTTATCGACATAAAAGGATTTTACTAAATTTGGCCGGCCTTCCTCTTTAAAATGACAATTTAATATCTGTTGTAGCAAAAATGGACTTGCTGTGATGCCGAACTCCACGACTCTACAGGCGAAGGTAAGCACTCGACCAGCTGCCTCGCGCCACATAAATGGTGTGTATTTGGCATCACGAGGATCTAACAAAACACGATGGAATGCTTTACTTATGTCGGCTGACATGACATATCGGTTCAACCTAAACCTTATGATTAAACTATATGCTACCTCTACCAAATTGGGCCCAGGTAAGAGACATTCATTCAATGACTTACAACCCTTTGACTTTGCAGAGGCATTGAACACGATTCTAAAAGGGGTGGTACGGCTGTCTTTCCTGACTCCAAAGTGTGGCATGTAATAACCTTCCACTATGGGATCTTTCACCTCAGATATAAAACCTGCTTCGATATATTTGTCTATCACTCCCTGATATTGTTCAAAATATTTCCTATCCTTTCTGAATTTGATCTGCAACGACTCTAACTGCGCTACAGCGTTACGATAATTTGTTTCTGGCCTAGCATCCGACCCGAATGGTAGGCTAACCTGATATCCCTCAGGTTTTTTCACAACGCTTTGCGATACCTTTCGCATGGCCTCGGCCTCGCGAACAGTGTATTGCTCAGATGGGGCGATGCCAACACGGTCTAAACGCCAACACTCGTCTACATCACACAGATATGGCTCGTTCGTTATTCTGCACACTCTCAACGTTCTCACCTGCTCAATTCTCTCCCCTTGCAGTAGCCACTGCGGCACCTTCCCATATGGCAACATGCTATCATGCGTCAGGAAGAGATTGAACCCATCCACTCTCTCCACGCCTATTACAAAATAACTAAAGTAGTCAGCCCCTACTAATACGTGGACATTCTTCAACACATCCGACTTGTTGGCTGGATCGGCTCACGTGACTCCCTTGGTCAACAGATGCTGTCTGACTTTACCATAACCAGCGTTATGTATCGGGACGTCTACGCTCTCATGATCTACTAGTTTCATACACACGATTCTTTTGCCCATTTCAACCCTGCAACTTACTACATCGTATTGTCCGCTTATTTCCTCGGAACCAAACGGAGCTGCTATATTTAAGGATACTCGTCCTACCACCGGTAAGCCTAATTGACGGGCAATTTTTGCTGAGATGAAGCTCTTTTAGCTCCCTGAGTCGAGGAATAGGCGGACTCGCTTACTACCTTGCTTTTGTTGGATACCTGCCATGGCTGTTGGCAAGATAGTGCATGGGAGGTCCACATCAGACCTCTGCACGATCTTTGCGCTTGTGCATGGTTTAGCCTCTACATTATTCTTGGGTGGTCGGGGGGAAGTTTCGGGCTGCTGAGGCGTCGCATTCACTACGGGGCGGGATGTCGTTGTTTGACTACTATGACTAGGGATCGATTGCGGTCTACCCGCATCGCAAATTGCAGTGTGGTGCTTAGCATTACAGTTTCTACAGGAATTTGAGACGGGACATTTATTGCTACGATGACCTGATTTCGACAATTAAAACAAAGACCCCTTTTCAGCGAAATGCGACGTCTGGCAGCTACGTCAGTCACTTGGCGACATCCGTGAGGCGGGTGCCGTTCGCTACAAAATGGGCAGGAATTATTGTGGATGAGATGGGTTTTCGGTCTTACACTACTGTCTGGTCTTTTGTCACTCTCAAGACTGTCGCCTCTCTGCAACGCATCGTCTTCTAGCATTCTCACAATAAAGTCTATTGCCTCAAAAAACTCGTCCAACGTATAGTCACATTTTCTCAAATGCTCGACCACTTTGCGGCAGAGCTTTCCCTCTGACAATTTTTGATTAATGAGGCTCATGACCATGCCCTGGCCTATGTCATTGGTACTCAGTCTTTTGATTTGTTCAATTATGATGGTCAACTCAAAACTGAACATTTTGAGTTCTACTGCGTTTAGTGACGGCACAAAGATGTTGGCTAATTTGCGGTGCAGAATCACGAGTGTCTGGTGCACGTTGCCATATTGCTTGTCTAAAAGGTCTAATGCTGCACTATAGTTCGCGGCGGTTACACTTAGAGATTTTATGATTCTAAGTGGCTCTTTGCCCAAGGTCCCCAATAAATATGTAAATTTAGACACTTCGTCTAAATCCGCTCTTTGATCCACGTGGATTGTGAAGAGCTCACGGTACGATACGTACTCTTGCACTTCCCCTTCAAACGTGGGGAGAGGCAGCGGCTTCAACCTGGGGAGGGCAACATTCCCCGTTGAAGTGCTTTTAATTTTGTCTATCCTATTATACAGTAGAGTAGAATCGCGTGTAGCTTCACCCAACGTGTGCCTGATTCGGGCTTCAATACTAGATTCTAGTTTCACACACTGGCTTTTGTATAGCTCTCTTAGCTGTCGGACTTCTTCCTGCAACTCCGTTACCAAATTCTGGTAAACAGACTCAGAATAGGTCTCTAATTGCGCTCTTTGCATTTCGCTAAGTAAGTCGTTTATTAGGCACATCGATGCCTCAATGTGCACGATCGTGGCCACCGCCATCTTAATTAACTTTACGTTGGGGGGGGGGGGGGGGGTTGGCAAAGCAAGGAAAGGAAAGTAATTTTACGTTAGGAAGGGACTCAAAAAAACTGACCCACGTGGTCGATCGCACATCGGTACGTTGAGGACCTTAATTGTTCGTCTCTCTCTCTCTCTCTCTCAAAAGCTCATATTTTAAATTAGTCCTGTCCGGCTCTGGGAAGCGCTTGCGATCCGGTTCGAAGGACCAAATGTTGTGATTTTCACTAGTTTATTAAATCTGCTCGATGTACTGGGCGGATCGCAAGGCCTTGAAGAGGCGAGATTCCCAAAACCTTCCAGGAATTAACTAAAATACGGCGAAAAAACTTACAATTTTATTATAAAAATAAACTCTGATGCAAGACAACAACATCCTTAAGCATTCACGAAACTTAATGAAAAACAAGGCTGACTCTTGGTAATGTAACACTTGCTCTTCAAGCACAAAGTCCACACCGGACTCATTAACAAACTGAAAATAGTGCTAATTCGAATTCAATACACAACGAATCACACACCAAATATCCCTATTCTTATTTAACTAAGGATTCAGATCCCCAATCACAAGGATCTCTACATTAAACTGTGATATAAAAACTACATGTCTTGCACACAAACTTACACTACAACCAACCTGGTACACGAGGTAGAGAGAAGAGAACAAATTAATAGATGACTTATGTTTAGGAGGGACGATGAAGCAAAGAGGTCGAGCGAGGCTGGGCAGCTTCAAAGAAAAGTTCGTTTTCCCACGTTAACTAAAGTTTCCTTAGCAAAGTGGAGGGAAATCTTAGTTTATTTCTTTGCAAGGGGTTTGACAATGCCTTTTTATTTACTACAGGATCGCAAAACAGTTAAGGCTTTTCTTTAAATACAAGGGAAGGCTTAAGGCTTCGGCTGAGGGCCAGAATTTGTCCATATCCAATGACTTGGAAAGTCATTGACACTAAACACATACATAAAACATTTTTGTCATGTTGCCTCAATTTTACGTTAGATTCATCATTGATATATCATAAACAGACAATTTCCACAACACTCGCTCCTTCCCCACCAGGTGGTTAAGATTTAAGTTCCAATATAGTCGCGTATAAAACCTCAGTCTTTCGCCTGCGAGATCCCCCAGCCTTGCCCTCATTTGACGAAACATTCATGAAGTCAAATGGCGGGACTTTCGAATGGCCAGTTCGAAAATTCCCGACATCCTCCATACCCGAAATAATGGGCGTCAAAAACGTCAGTAAATCAGGCAAGACTGGACTCGGGGGTGGAGTAATCACTCCTGAACTCTGTTCGACTCGTTGCGTAGCGCTCCGCAACGACTCTAACAGCATACGCAATGTTCATAAACAACAATGTTACCCCGGGGCAATCAGTTCACAGGTATACAAAAAACAATAAAAGTTTGTACCTAAATAGTAAATGCAATCATGTAAATGTAAAGGCAATTTAGGCAATGGACCTAGAAATCAGTTATCACATACATATATACGAACAGAAAGAAAAAATGCATTTACATACAGAATATAATTATGAAAAACTGGCAAAGCAATTAGGCAATGGGCCTAAAATATTCACTTTCGGCATATATGTATACAACAGAGAAAAATGTATTCATACACAGAATATAATCATGCATTTCCATCTGAAGGCATCCTGCCCTCTTACATTAATTAAATCACCTTTTACACTGCCACATGTGGGCTACCACCTTAGGGGAACAAGAGGGAGGGGCCTGGCTCTGTACAACGCTCGTTTCGTAAGTACGTGAGACTATCCCGTCCCCGTTCCCCACACCTACGCACTTCCAATCTCCGTGGAATCATGCCACTTACAAACTTTCTCACTTCACCCTCCCTACCTACCAGGGAGACACTCCCTCTCTCACTTACTGTTTACAGCTACATTTCATAGACTGTCACCCTTTAGCAGACGGTCCATCATTTCTCGTTGCTTCGCAGCCGCCCTTCTCAGTGGGCGTGCAGAACGTTTTTTAACGTTCGTCTGCTTCGATTCCTTTTCACCTTCACTGTTCGCACTGAACGTATTGTTCTCGTCATGAGTGTCACTGTCGAAGGTCTCTGTGGCCAGTTGTTGGGATGTCGCAGCCGGAGCCATTTCCTGGTTGTCCCCAGACGTCTCCACGATCCCTGGCATTCCGTCTGTCGAACTGTACACACCCTCTTTTCCACCGTCGTCGTCTCCGTCTCCATCATCCTCCACAGAGGGGGTAATTTCCAGGGGAACCAGATGGCTAACAGCTCGCTGTGACTCGACACCCTCAAACAACACTTTGGCTGAACGTACGACGCCATCGTCGTCCGGATACGTTTCTACAACACGTCCAAGGGGCCATGTAGCTCTTCTTTGATGTTCTTGTCTTACCAACACGACGTCTCCAGGGTGCAGCTTGGAGGGTTCCCCGGACTGACAGTCGTGTCGAGCTCTCAGAGCACTCAAATATTCCTTTCTCCACCTCTCTCTGAATGCCTTTGAAGAGTCTGTTAGTTTCAAATAACGATCACGTAGCCTCCGGGAGGTGAAGGTCGTGTTGAGGTGCTCGTCCGGTGAGAGCGGTGCCATGAGGAGGACTGGGTGTCCTCTTAACAAATGGGAAGGGGTGAGGACTTAATCCTCGCCTCCGTCGCCGCTCTACATAAGCGGGGGATTATTCACTACGGCTCCTGCCTCTTTCACCAGAGTCAATACGTGGGCGTTCGGTAGATACTTTTGGCCGAGGGCTCTTTGGAGGGTTCGCTTCGTCACCCCTATCAGCCGCTCAAAGAATCCACCCTTCCAAGGTGCTCTGGGAGTCTGAAACCTCCATTGTATTCCCGTTCTCCTCAGGAACTGCTTGACTTCATCCTCTTTGTAGAGTCCCTGCAGGAGGTGGCTGGCGGTTTTGAACGTCTGGTGATTATCAGAGGTGATGTATTGGGGGGCGCCATGCGTTGCGCAGAATCGCCTTAAAGCCAAGACGAATTCTTCCGCTTCCAAGGAGGGCCAGAAGTTGAGATACACGGCCCTACTGGCCATGCGCGTTACAATCAGGATGTACCTTGGCTGCGTTTCAGTTTGTATGGCTGCTGTGTGGTCCACTCCAACTGCAGTAAATGGTTTCTCGAGGATTGTTTTTTCCTTCTGTAGGGGGGGTGGTGGTGGCTGTTTCGACGAAGACTGGAAGGCACGCCAACACTCCATACATTCCTTTACCACCCGCTTGGCAATAGAACGCAGACCCGCCGCCCAACATTTCTGTCGAAAGATACCCATTAGAGTATTCACACCACAATGTAAATGCAAACGGTGTAAATATTTTAAATAAACCCTAACTAAATGCCCTTTGGCTGGCAAGGGAATTAACTGATTGATTTCTTCTAACTTGGACACTCGTCCTCTAGTACAAATGAGTCTATCTTTCATTATTAAATTCAACTGTCTTACTAGATTGACAACTTCACGAGGGGGTCTGACTCCACCCTCCAAGTAAGCATAAACTGAAGGCAAGTAATGTTTCTGCTCTACCAGAACAACAATACTGAACGGATTCCGTTCTATTTTTGCAAACTTTAAAATTAGTCTGACTACTCTTAACAAGAATTGGAATCTTACTTCCCTTTTCAGGATTTCCCAAATCTCTCCTCCCTTAACTCTTGTACCGCCGCTACGACGTGAGTTTGATGTAGCGGATCTTCCTCCTTGCAAGGAACAGGCTTTCCCGTGCTCCTGAGGAATTCTGGACCGTTCCTCCACAGGGAGTTAACTTGCAATTGTCGAGTCGTTGCACCTCTGGATAGGATATCGGCAGGGTTCTGGTGACTAGGGACATGGTTCAGACTGAAGCTACAAACCTGCTGAATAAAAACAATCTCCGCCACTCTGTTAGAAACAAACACATTTTTATGAGACCTGGCATCGGGAGATGCTACCCATGCCAACGTTATCTTGCTGTCAGTCCACATTACTATTTCTTGTGGCTCGTTCAGTTCTTTGAGAGTTCTTGCTAATCTGCTGCCTAACAACAAGGCCACCAGCTCTAGCTTGGGGATCGTCAGTTTGCTCATCCCTTTCGGAGTGATCCTCATCTTGCTGGTAATCAGACTTACCCGATTGCAATCGTCCCTGGTATATGCCACTGCTCCATATGCCTTACTGCTGGCATCGGTGAACACATGTAGTTCTAAACTCTTTTTACCTATCGATCTTGGAAAGGTGATGTCGCTCACCGCTTTCAAATCATTCAACAATTCACTTGCCTCTTTAGCCTTTTCTCCTCCTAACACGTCATCCCCACCTACATTATCCTCCCATAGTTGTTGGAGGAAAAGTTTTCCATTTACAAATAATGGGCTGATCAAACCTATTGGATCGTAAATCGAGACCAACAGGGAAAGTACCCTACGCTTTGTAGGCACCCATCCCTCTCCCAATTCACGAATCCCCTTACTTGCCTTCACACACAATCTGTCCACGTCCCGGGCCCATCGCAGTCCGAGCACATTCACACTCACAGGCTCACTCCACTGTCTCTCGCTATCGAAGGCCAAGTGATTGGTTGCCCACCCTTCCAAAGGCATACCCGCCCCCTTTAAGATATTATTAACAGACTCATGTTCTTGCCTCATATGTTCTAAATCCTCAAATGTGGCCAGATAGTTATCGACATAAAAGGATTTTACTAAATTTGGCCGGCCTTCCTCTTTAAAATGACAATTTAATATCTGTTGTAGCAAAAATGGACTTGCTGTGATGCCGAACACCACGACTCTAAAGGCGAAGGTAAGCACTCGACCAGCTGCCTCGCGCCACAGAAATGGTGTGTATTTGGCATCACGAGGATCTAACAAAACACGATGGAATGCTTTACTTATGTCGGCTGACATGACATATCGGTTCAACCTAAACCTTATGATTAAACTATATGCTACCTCTACCAAATTGGGCCCAGGTAAGAGACATTCATTCAATGACTTACAACCCTTTGACTTTGCAGAGGCATTGAACACGATTCTAAAAGGGGTGGTACGGCTGTCTTTCCTGACTCCAAAGTGTGGCATGTAATAACCTTCCACTATGGGATCTTTCACCTCAGATATAAAACCTGCTTCGATATATTTGTCTATCACTCCCTGATATTGTTCAAAATATTTCCTATCCTTTCTGAATTTGATCTGCAACGACTCTAACTGCGCTACAGCGTTACGATAATTTGTTTCTGGCCTAGCATCCGACCCGAATGGTAGGCTAACCTGATATCCCTCAGGTTTTTTCACAACGCTTTGCGATACCTTTCGCATGGCCTCGGCCTCGCGAACAGTGTATTGCTCAGATGGGGCGATGCCAACACGGTCTAAACGCCAACACTCGTCTACATCACACAGATATGGCTCGTTCGTTATTCTGCACACTCTCAACGTTCCCACCTGCTCAATTCTCTCCCCTTGCAGTAGCCACTGCGGCACCTTCCCATATGGCAACATGCCATCATGCCTCAGGAAGAGATTGAACCCATCCACTCTCTCCACGCCTATTACAAAATAACTAAAGTAGTCAGCCCCTACTAATACGTGGACATTCTTCAACACATCCGACTTGTTGGCTGGATCGGCTAACGTGACTCCCTTGGTCAACAGATGCTGTCTGACTTTACCATAACCAGCGTTATGTATCGGGACGTCTACGCTCTCATGTGCTACTAGTTTCATACGCACGATTCTTTTGCCCATTTCAACCCTGCAACTTACTACATCGTATTGTCCGCTTATTTCCTCGGAACCAAACGGAGCTATATTTAAGGATACTCGTCCTACCACCGGTAGGCCTAATTGACGGGCAATTTTTGCTGAGATGAAGCTCCTTTAGCTCCCTGAGTCGAGGAATAGGCGGACTCGCTTACTACCTTGCTTTTGTTGGATACCTGCCATGGCTGTTGGCAAGATAGTGCATGGGAGGTCCACATCAGACCTCTGCACGATCTTTGCGCTTGTGCATGGTTTAGCCTCTACTTTATTCTTGGGTGGTCGGGGGGAAGTTTCGGGCTGCTGAGGCGTCGCATTCACTACGGGGCGGGACGTCGTTGTTTGACTACTATGACTAGGGATCGATTGCGGTCTACCCGCATCGCAAATTGCATTGTGGTGCTTAGCATTACAGTTTCTACAGGAATTTGAGACGGGACATTTATTGCTACGATGACCTGATTTCGACAATTAAAACAAAGACCCCTTTTCAGCGAAATGCGACGTCTGGCAGCTACGTCAGTCACTTGGCGACATCCGTGAGGCGGGTGCCGTTCGCTACAAAATGGGCAGGAATTATTGTGGATGAGATGGGTTTTCGGTCTTACACTACTGTCTGGTCTTTTGTCACTCTCAAGACTGTCGCCTCTCTGCAACGCATCGTCTTCTAGCATTCTCACAATAAAGTCTATTGCCTCAAAAAACTCGTCCAACGTATAGTCACATTTTCTCAAATGCTCGACCACTTTGCGGCAGAGCTTTCCCTCTGACAATTTTTGATTAATGAGGCTCATGACCATGCCCTGGCCTATGTCATTGGTACTCGGTCTTTTGATTTGTTCAATTATGATGGTCAACTCAAAACTGAACCTTTTGAGTTCTACTAGGTTTAGTGACGGCACAAAGATGTTGGCTAATTTGCGGTGCAGAATCACGAGTGTCTGGTGCACGTTGCCATATTGCTTGTCTAAAAGGTCTAATGCTGCACTATAGTTCGCGGCGGTTACACTTAGAGATTTTATGATTCTAAGTGGCTCTTTGCCCAAGGTCCCCAATAAATACGTAAATTTAGACACTTCGTCTAAATCCGCTCTTCGATCCACGTGGATTGTGAAGAGCTCACGGTACGATACGTACTCTTGCACTTCCCCTTCAAACGTGGGGAGAGGCAGCGGCTTCAACCTGGGGAGGGCAACATTCCCCGTTGAAGTGCTTTTAATTTTGTCTATCCTATTATACAGTAGAGTAGAAGCGCGTGTAGCTTCACCCAACGTGTGCCTGATTCGGGCTTCAATACTAGATTCTAGTTTCACACACTGGCTTTTGTATAGCTCTCTTAGCTGTCGGACCTCTACCTGCAACTCCGTTACCAAATTCTGGTAAACAGACTCAGAATAGGTCTCTAATTGCGCTCTTTGCATTTCGCTAAGTAAGTCGTTTATTAGGCACATCGATGCCTCGATGTGCACGATCGTGGCCACCGCCATCTTAATTAACTTTACGTTGGGGGGGGGGGGTTGGCAAAGCAAGGAAAGGAAAGTAATTTTACGTTAGGAAGGGACTCAAAAAAACTGACCCACGTGGTCGATCGCACATCGGTACGTTGAGGACCTTAATTGTTCGTCTCTCTCTCTCTCTCTCTCTCTCTCTCTCTCTCTCTCTCAAAAGCTCATATTTTAAATTAGTCCTGTCCGGCTCTGGGAAGCGCTTGCGATCCGGTTCGAAGGACCAAATGTTGTGATTTTCACTAGTTTATTAAATCTGCTCGATGTACTGGGCGGATCGCAAGGCCTTGAAGAGGCGAGATTCCCAAAACCTTCCAGGAATTAACTAAAATACGGCGAAAAAACTTACAATTTTATTATAAAAATAAACTCTGATGTAAGACAACAACATCCTTAAGCATTCACGAAACTTAATGAAAAACAAGGCTGACTCTTGGTAATGTAACACTTGCTCTTCAAGCACAAAGTCCACACCGGACTCATTAACAAACTGAAAATAGTGCTAATTCGAATTCAATACACAACGAATCACACACCAAATATCCCTATTCTTATTTAACTAAGGATTCAGATCCCCAATCACAAGGATCTCTACATTAAACTGTGATATAAAAACTACATGTCTTGCACACAAACTTATACTACAACCAACCTGGTACACGAGGTAGAGAGAAGAGAACAAATTAATAGATGACTTATGTTTAGGAGGGACGATGAAGCAAAGAGGTCGAGCGAGGCTGGGCAGCTTCAAAGAAAAGTTCGTTTTCCCACGTTAACTAAAGTTTCCTTAGCAAAGTGGAGGGAAATCTTAGTTTATTTCTTTGCAAGGGGTTTGACAATGCCTTTTTATTTACTACAGGATCGCAAAACAGTTAAGGCTTTTCTTTAAATACAAGGGAAGGCTTAAGGCTTCGGCTGAGGGCCAGAATTTGTCCATATCCAATGACTTGGAAAGTCATTGACACTAAACACATACATAAAACATTTTTGTCATGTTGCCTCAATTTTACGTTAGATTCATCATTGATATATCATAAACAGACAATTTCCACAACACTCGCTCCTTCCCCACCAGGTGGTTAAGATTTAAGTTCCAATATAGTCGCGTATAAAACCTCAGTCTTTCGCCTGCGAGATCCCCCAGCCTTGCCCTCATTTGACGAAACATTCATGAAGTCAAATGGCGGGACTTTCGAATGGCCAGTTCGAAAATTCCCGACATCCTCCATACCCGAAATAATGGGCGTCAAAAACGTCAGTAAATCAGGCAAGACTGGACTCGGGGGTGGAGTAATCACTCCTGAACTCTGTTCGACTCGTTGCGTAGCGCTCCGCAACGACTCTAACAGCATACGCAATGTTCATAAACAACAATGTTACCCCGGGGCAATCAGTTCACAGGTATACAAAAAACAATAAAAGTTTGTACCTAAATAGTAAATGCAATCATGTAAATGTAAAGGCAATTTAGGCAATGGGCCTAGAAATCAGTTATCATATACATATATACGAACAGAAAGAAAAAATGCATTTACATACAGAATATAATTATGAAAAACTGGCAAAGCAATTAGGCAATGGGCCTAAAATATTCACTTTCGGCATATATGTATACAACAGAGAAAAATGTATTCATACACAGAATATAATCATGCATTTCCATCTGAAGGCAACCTGCCCTCTTACATTAATTAAATCACCTTTTACACTGCCACATGTGGGCTACCACCTTAGGGGAACAAGAGGGAGGGGCCTGGCTCTGTACAACGCTCGTTTCGTAAGTACGTGAGACTATCCCGTCCCCGTTCCCCACACCTACGCACTTCCAATCTCCGTGGATTCATGCCACTTACAAACTTTCTCACTTCACCCTCCCTACCTACCAGGGAGACACTCCCTCTCTCACTTACTGTTTACAGCTACATTTCATAGACTGTCACCCTTTAGCAGACGGTCCATCATTTCTCGTTGCTTCGCAGCCGCCCTTCTCAGTGGGCGTGCAGAACGTTTTTTAACGTTCGTCTGCTTCGATTCCTTTTCACCTTCACTGTTCGCACTGAACGTATTGTTCTCGTCATGAGTGTCACTGTCGAAGGTCTCTGTGGCCAGTTGTTGGGATGTCGCAGCCGGAGCCATTTCCTGGTTGTCCCCAGACGTCTCCACGATCCCTGGCATTCCGTCTGTCGAACTGTACACACCCTCTTTTCCACCGTCGTCGTCTCCGTCTCCATCATCCTCCACAGAGGGGGTAATTTCCAGGGGAACCAGATGGCTAACAGCTCGCTGTGACTCGACACCCTCAAACAACACTTTGGCTGAACGTACGACGCCATCGTCGTCCGGATACGTTTCTACAACACGTCCAAGGGGCCATGTAGCTCTTCTTTGATGTTCTTGTCTTACCAACACGACGTCTCCAGGGTGCAGCTTGGAGGGTTCCCCGGACTGACAGTCGTGTCGAGCTCTCAGAGCACTCAAATATTCCTTTCTCCACCTCTCTCTGAATGCCTTTGAAGAGTCTGTTAGTTTCAAATAACGATCACGTAGCCTCCGGGAGGTGAAGGTCGTGTTGAGGTGCTCGTCCGGTGAGAGCGGTGCCATGAGGAGGACTGGGTGTCCTCTTAACAAATGGGAAGGGGTGAGGACTTAATCCTCGCCTCCGTCGCCGCTGTACATAAGCGGGGGATTATTCACTACGGCTCCTGCCTCTTTCACCAGAGTCAATACGTGGGCGTTCGGTAGATACTTTTGGCCGAGGGCTCTTTGGAGGGTTCGCTTCGTCACCCCTATCAGCCGCTCGAAGAATCCACCCTTCCAAGGTGCTCTGGGAGTCTGAAACCTCCATTGTATTCCCGTTCTCCTCAGGAACTGCTTGACTTCATCCTCTTTGTAGAGTCCCTGCAGGAGGTGGCTGGCGGTTTTGAACGTCTGGTGATTATCAGAGGTGATGTATTGGGGGGCGCCATGCGTTGCGCAGAATCGCCTTAAAGCCAAGACGAATTCTTCCGCTTCCAAGGAGGGACAGAAGTTGAGATACACGGCCCTACTGGCCATGCGCGTTACAATCAGGATGTACCTTGGCTGCGTTTCAGTTTGTATGGCTGCTGTGTGGTCCACTCCAACTGCAGTAAATGGTTTCTCGAGGATTGTTTTTTCCTTCTGTAGGGGGGGTGGTGGTGGCTGTTTCGACGAAGACTGGAAGGCACGCCAACACTCCATACATTCCTTTACCACCCGCTTGGCAATAGAACGCAGACCCGCCGCCCAACATTTCTGTCGAAAGATACCCATTAGAGTATTCACACCACAATGTAAATGCAAACGGTGTAAATATTTTAAATAAACCCTAACTAAACGCCCTTTGGCTGGCAAGGGAATTAACTGATTGATTTCTTCTAACTTGGACACTCGTCCTCTAGTACAAATGAGTCTATCTTTCATTATTAAATTCAACTGTCTTACTAGATTGACAACTTCACGAGGGGGTCTGACTCCACCCTCCAAGTAAGCATAAACTGAAGGCAAGTAATGTTTCTGCTCTACCAGAACAACAATACTGAACGGATTCCGTTCTATTTTTGCAAACTTTAAAATTAGTCTGACTACTCTTAACAAGAATTGGAATCTTACTTCCCTTTTCAGGATTTCCCAAATCTCTCCTCCCTTAACTCTTGTACCGCCGCTACGACGTGAGTTTGATGTAGCGGATCTTCCTCCTTGCAAGGAACAGGCTTTCCCGTGCTCCTGAGGAATTCTGGACCGTTCCTCCACAGGGAGTTAACTTGCAATTGTCGAGTCGTTGCACCTCTGGATAGGATATCGGCAGGGTTCTGATGACTAGGGACATGGTTCAGACTGAAGCTACAAACCTGCTGAATAAAAACAATCTCCGCCACTCTGTTAGAAACAAACACATTTTTATGAGACCTGGCATCGGGAGATGCTACCCATGCCAACGTTATCTTGCTGTCAGTCCACATTACTATTTCTTGTGGCTCGTTCAGTTCTTTGAGAGTTCTTGCTAATCTGCTGCCTAACAACAAGGCCACCAGCTCTAGCTTGGGGATCGTCAGTTTGCTCATCCCTTTCGGAGTGATCCTCATCTTGCTGGTAATCAGACTTACCCGATTGCAATCGTCCCTGGTATATGCCACTGCTCCATATGCCTTACTGCTGGCATCGGTGAACACATGTAGTTCTAAACTCTTTTTACCTATCGATCTTGGAAAGGTGATGTCGCTCACCGCTTTCAAATCATTCAACAATTCACTTGCCTCTTTAGCCTTTTCTCCTCCTAACACGTCATCCCCACCTACATTATCCTCCCATAGTTGTTGGAGGAAAAGTTTTCCATTTACAAATAATGGGCTGATCAAACCTATTGGATCGTAAATCGAGACCAACAGGGAAAGTACCCTACGCTTTGTAGGCACCCATCCCTCTCCCAATTCACGAATCCCCTTACTTGCCTTCACACACAATCTGTCCACGTCCCGGGCCCATCGCAGCCCGAGCACATTCACACTCACAGGCTCACTCCACTGTCTCTCGCTATCGAAGGCCAAGTGATTGGTTGCCCACCCTTCCAAAGGCATACCCGCCCCCTTTAAGATATTATTAACAGACTCATGTTCTTGCCTCATATGTTCTAAATCCTCAAATGTGGCCAGATAGTTATCGACATAAAAGGATTTTACTAAATTTGGCCGGCCTTCCTCTTTAAAATGACAATTTAATATCTGTTGTAGCAAAAATGGACTTGCTGTGATGCCGAACACCACGACTCTAAAGGCGAAGGTAAGCACTCGACCAGCTGCCTCGCGCCACAGAAATGGTGTGTATTTGGCATCACGAGGATCTAACAAAACACGATGGAATGCTTTACTTATGTCGGCTGACATGACATATCGGTTCAACCTAAACCTTATGATTAAACTATATGCTACCTCTACCAAATTGGGCCCAGGTAAGAGACATTCATTCAATGACTTACAACCCTTTGACTTTGCAGAGGCATTGAACACGATTCTAAAAGGGGTGGTACGGCTGTCTTTCCTGACTCCAAAGTGTGGCATGTAATAACCTTCCACTATGGGATCTTTCACCTCAGATATAAAACCTGCTTCGATATATTTGTCTATCACTCCCTGATATTGTTCAAAATATTTCCTATCCTTTCTGAATTTGATCTGCAACGACTCTAACTGCGCTACAGCGTTACGATAATTTGTTTCTGGCCTAGCATCCGACCCGAATGGTAGGCTAACCTGATATCCCTCAGGTTTTTTCACAACGCTTTGCGATACCTTTCGCATGGCCTCGGCCTCGCGAACAGTGTATTGCTCAGATGGGGCGATGCCAACACGGTCTAAACGCCAACACTCGTCTACATCACACAGATATGGCTCGTTCGTTATTCTGCACACTCTCAACGTTCCCACCTGCTCAATTCTCTCCCCTTGCAGTAGCCACTGCGGCACCTTCCCATATGGCAACATGCCATCATGCCTCAGGAAGAGATTGAACCCATCCACTCTCTCCACGCCTATTACAAAATAACTAAAGTAGTCAGCCCCTACTAATACGTGGACATTCTTCAACACATCCGACTTGTTGGCTGGATCGGCTAACGTGACTCCCTTGGTCAACAGATGCTGTCTGACTTTACCATAACCAGCGTTATGTATCGGGACGTCTACGCTCTCATGTGCTACTAGTTTCATACGCACGATTCTTTTGCCCATTTCAACCCTGCAACTTACTACATCGTATTGTCCGCTTATTTCCTCGGAACCAAACGGAGCTATATTTAAGGATACTCGTCCTACCACCGGTAGGCCTAATTGACGGGCAATTTTTGCTGAGATGAAGCTCCTTTAGCTCCCTGAGTCGAGGAATAGGCGGACTCGCTTACTACCTTGCTTTTGTTGGATACCTGCCATGGCTGTTGGCAAGATAGTGCATGGGAGGTCCACATCAGACCTCTGCACGATCTTTGCGCTTGTGCATGGTTTAGCCTCTACTTTATTCTTGGGTGGTCGGGGGGAAGTTTCGGGCTGCTGAGGCGTCGCATTCACTACGGGGCGGGACGTCGTTGTTTGACTACTATGACTAGGGATCGATTGCGGTCTACCCGCATCGCAAATTGCATTGTGGTGCTTAGCATTACAGTTTCTACAGGAATTTGAGACGGGACATTTATTGCTACGATGACCTGATTTCGACAATTAAAACAAAGACCCCTTTTCAGCGAAATGCGACGTCTGGCAGCTACGTCAGTCACTTGGCGACATCCGTGAGGCGGGTGCCGTTCGCTACAAAATGGGCAGGAATTATTGTGGATGAGATGGGTTTTCGGTCTTACACTACTGTCTGGTCTTTTGTCACTCTCAAGACTGTCGCCTCTCTGCAACGCATCGTCTTCTAGCATTCTCACAATAAAGTCTATTGCCTCAAAAAACTCGTCCAACGTATAGTCACATTTTCTCAAATGCTCGACCACTTTGCGGCAGAGCTTTCCCTCTGACAATTTTTGATTAATGAGGCTCATGACCATGCCCTGGCCTATGTCATTGGTACTCGGTCTTTTGATTTGTTCAATTACGATGGTCAACTCAAAACTGAACCTTTTGAGTTCTACTAGGTTTAGTGACGGCACAAAGATGTTGGCTAATTTGCGGTGCAGAATCACGAGTGTCTGGTGCACGTTGCCATATTGCTTGTCTAAAAGGTCTAATGCTGCACTATAGTTCGCGGCGGTTACACTTAGAGATTTTATGATTCTAAGTGGCTCTTTGCCAAAGGTCCCCAATAAATACGTAAATTTAGACACTTCGTCTAAATCCGCTCTTCGATCCACGTGGATTGTGAAGAGCTCACGGTACGATACGTACTCTTGCACTTCCCCTTCAAACGTGGGAAGAGGCAGCGGCTTCAACCTGGGAGGGCAACATTCCCCGTTGAAGTGCTTTTAATTTTTCTATCCTATTATACAGTAGAGTAGAAGCGCGTGTAGCTTCACCCAACGTGTGCCTGATTCGGGCTTCAATACTAGATTCTAGTTTCACACACTGGCTTTTGTATAGCTCTCTTAGGTGTCGGACCTCTACCTGCAACTCCGTTACCAAATTCCGGTAAACGGACTCAGAATAGGTCTCTAATTGCGCTCTTTGCATTTCGCTAAGTAAGTCGTTTATTAGGCCCATCGACGCCTCGATGTGCACGATCGTGGCCACCGCCATCTTAATTAACTTTACGTTGGGGGGGGGGGGTTGGCAAAGCAAGGAAAGGAAAGTAATTTTACGTTAGGAAGGGACTCAAAAAAACTGACCCACGTGGTCGATCGCACATCGGTACGTTGAGGACCTTAATTGTTCGTCTCTCTCTCTCTCTCTCTCTCTCTCTCTCTCTCTCTCTCAAAAGCTCATATTTTAAATTAGTCCTGTCCGGCTCTGGGAAGCGCTTGCGATCCGGTTCGAAGGACCAAATGTTGTGATTTTCACTAGTTTATTAAATCTGCTCGATGTACTGGGCGGATCGCAAGGCCTTGAAGAGGCGAGATTCCCAAAACCTTCCAGGAATTAACTAAAATACGGCGAAAAAACTTACAATTTTATTATAAAAATAAACTCTGATGTAAGACAACAACATCCTTAAGCATTCACGAAACTTAATGAAAAACAAGGCTGACTCTTGGTAATGTAACACTTCCACTTCAAGCACAAAGTCCACACCGGACTCATTAACAAACTGAAAATAGTGCTAATTCGAATTCAATACACAACGAATCACACACCAAATATCCCTATTCTTATTTAACTAAGGATTCAGATCCCCAATCACAAGGATCTCTACATTAAACTGTGATATAAAAACTACATGTCTTGCACACAAACTTATACTACAACCAACCTGGTACACGAGGTAGAGAGAAGAGAACAAATTGATAGATGACTTATGTTTAGGGGGGACGATGAAGCAAAGAGGTCGAGCAAGGCTCGGCAGCTTCAAAGAAAAGTTCGTTTTCCCACGTTAACTAAAGTTTCCTTAGCAAAGTGGAGGGAAATCTTAGTTTATTTCTTTGCAAGGGGTTTGACAATGCCTTTTTATTTACTACAGGATCGCAAAACAGTTAAGGCTTTTCTTTAAATACAAGGGAAGGCTTAAGGCTTCGGCTGAGGGCCAGAATTTGTCCATATCCAATGACTTGGAAAGTCATTGACACTAAACACATACCTAAAACATTTTTGTCATGTTGCCTCAATTTTACGTTAGATTCATCATTGATATATCATAAACAGACAATTTCCACAACACTCGCTCCTTCCCCACCAGGTGGTTAAGATTTAAGTTCCAATACAGTCGTGTATTAAACCTCAGTCTTTTGCCCGCGAGATCCCCCAGCCTTGCCCTCATTTGACGAAACGTTCATGAAGTCAAATGGCGGGACTTTCGAATGGCCAGTTCGGAAATTCCCGACAATTATTATTATTATTATTATTATTATTATTATTATTGTTATTATTATTATTATTATTATTATTATTATTATTATTATTATTATTATTATTATTATTGTAAGTTAGTTTCAAAATTATTCATTATTTTTTCTCATCACCATCAATATTATTTTCTTGTTCATGTTCTTATAATGTATGTACTAAGGGTCAACAGTGTCGTACTTTTTGTCAACTTTATCATTGCGTTCATTTATCTTGCGATCGATCATGCCATCAAGCATGTGTCATGCAATTAATCATGCCATCAGTCATGT
>NC_090753.1:39379224-39386724 GCF_036898095.1 Palaemon carinicauda | reverse complement strand
TTCATAACAACTAACATAAATGTTATGCCTCTGTAATTATTGCAATTAGTCAAGTCTCATATATTTTGCTATGCTCACCAATACTCCCAACTCCCATTCAGCTTTATGCGATATTCTACAAAACAATCTTGTAAGTAGCTTGGGAGTCACTTCGTTTCGGCCAGTATCATCTCGGCAGTTATTCCATTGTTTCCCGGTGTACCAGTTTCAAATTACCCCCTCCAAATCTTACCCCCCGGTAGTTTGAAACCGGATTCAGACTACCGGGGGGGGTAATTTGAAGCCGGTTTCAAGCTACCCTCGGGGGTAATTTGAGACCGGTTTTAAGCTACCCCCCTGGTTTCAAACTACCCCCCTCGTTTTTGCGCAGGATCTCATCATTTATGAATATTACTAAATTGCTTTTGTTCAGGGTCAACACAATCATTAGGTTATATGTATATACATGTACTGTTTCACCTATTGGTATCGTTTACTAATATCCAGCCTTTATCCGTTTTGTTCATATCTTCGCTAATAAATGTCGGAAATTCCGTTACCAGTCATAGGCGCATAATATTCTGAGATAGGGAGACGAGGTGGAATTTGATTTTAACGGTTATTTTTTCCATCATTTGAAATATTTCATAATTATATTGCAACCAAATATTATATAAGGTATAATCAACATATTGATCATAAGTATATATGTATACACATATCATATATATATATATATATATATATATATATATATATATATATATATATATATATATATATCTATATATATATATATATCTATATATCTATATATATATATATATATATATATATTTATATATATATATATATATATATATATATATATATATATATATATATATATATATATATATATATATATATATCTATATATATATATATATCTATATATATATATATATATCTATATATATATATATATATATATATATATATATATATATATATATATATATATATATATATATATTTGTATGTATGTTGTAAATACTATATCATTCATGATATCTGTAAATAATTGACACTTTTAATAAAGCAAGATTTTAAGGAATTATAACTGTTATAATAAAACAAGATACAGTACATGATGTTTGCATCTACTGTACTTGCATTGGTTGTTTGTATACGAAAACACCTGGACTACGGTAAAGTCGTTACACTTTATAGCCCTCTATGGATTGCATTGAACACAGCTTGTGTTAATCTCACAACTGTTGTTACAGATTTTAGCCTAAAGGCAGGCAGCTGTGTGTTATCATGGGCTAAATCAAATCCTATTTAAACCATCTTCCAGAGTAGTAAGTGATGGATTCGTGTATGAATTCTTTTTTTCTCTGTTGTTGATCTCGAAATGGAAAATTATTGAAAAACTGAGTGATAAAATGTTCAAGAGTTTCACCTGAAATGTATCATAAAAAAAAAAAATACCTCGCAACATAGTCACCTGTACAATTCCATGCGGTTATATAAGACTTCTGCCTCTTTGTCATAGCTCCATTCTTTTTTATTACTCATTTCATCAAATGACAAAACAACAATACCTAATAATCGAGACTTCATACCATCTTTAAAGTCCTCTGGTTTAAATTGAATCGAGCTAACAGTAGCTTACACAACGTTAATTATGTCTGCACGACAACATGAATGTTGGTAATTTATATTTGAGCTTTTATTTTTCACGTGCATAGCATCAAAATACTACGAAGTTACTATGCATTATCACTGACAGAATATATGAATAAACAAAAAGATATATGGACACAAGGAGTTCTATTGCATCTATGGGTATAGTCAAACCATTTTAAGAGCAAACTCGGAGCCCAATAGCAAGTTCTCTTGCGGAACAGGACGATTTGGCGCCGACTCTTTGGCGCTGACGATTTGGCGCCGCCATTTTGGCGATAGACAGTTTGGCACTTATTGTTTTGGCGATGAGCTGTATTGGCGCCAAGAAACAAACTTAAGGACCATCCGCAAATTTGTGTCTCGTTTAGTGATCACCTCATTACACCAAAGGCTCGTATGACTTGAGAATTGTAATATTAAACCAGTTATTACGATATTCAAGTCTTGTTTAGTTATCACATAATTTTACCAGTGTCTCGTTTAGTGATCACCCCATTGCACCAAAGGCTCGTCTGATTTGAGAATTGTAATATTAAACCAGTTATTACGATATTCAAGTCTTGTTTAGTTATCACATAATTTTACCAGTGTCTCGTTTAGTGATCACCTCATTACACCAAAGGCTCGTCTGATTTGAGAATTGTAATATTAAACCAGTTATTACGATATTCAAGTCTTGTTTAGTTATCACGTAATTTTACCAGTGTCTCGTTTAGTGATCACCCCATTGCACCAAAGGCTCGTCTGATTTGAGAATTGTAATATTAAACCAGTTATTACGATATTCAAGTCTTGTTTAGTTATCACATAATTTTACCAGTGTCTCGTTTAGTGATCACCTCATTACACCAAAGGCTCGTCGGATTTGAGAATTGTAATATTAAACCAGTTATTACGATATTCAAGTCTTGTTTAGTTATCACATAATTTTACCAGTGTCTAGTTTAGTGATCATCTCATTACGCCAAAGGCTTGTCTGATTTGAGAATTATAATAGTAAACTAGTTGTCACCATATTCAAGTCTTTTTATATTGGAAAACGCTTTTCTTTAGTTTCTTGTAAGCTCATACCTTAAATGGCCGAAAAAATCTTAAACAATAGAGGCAAGCCAAAATTTTCACACAACGGATATATGTATGTGCTTGACAAATGTAGCAAAAACTATCCTCCTCTCAAGTTTTGAAGGTGTGAATCCAAAAATGAGTGTAAAGGGCGTATTCATACTAAGAACCAGGAAGTAGTGAAAGAAGTAAATAATATTCATAAGTACCTGAAACAACTTGGGCTCCAACAATTGTATAATAATGACCCCGACTTCTCAGTAGAAGCCAAAATGATCGTTGCTTTACCTTTTGTACCTATTTCTCACATGGATGTTTACATCGATGCTTTGGCGCAATATTTACCTGATGAACTCCAGCCGTTAATGAACTGGGTCGAAGATAATTATGTAGGAAGACCTCTGAGGAGGGGAAATGGCCGACGTTCACCACTTTTCCCTACGCAAATGTAGAATATGTATAGTCGAATGATATCAGGTGAGGACAGGACAAACAATCATGCTGAAACTACGCACAGGAAAATCTATGCAGAACTTGGAATGAACCACCCAGTTATATGGAAATTCATCGACGGCATAAAGAGAATTCAGAAAGGCCGCGATTCTTATGAACAATTAATGTCTAGGAATCCTCCTGCTCGAAAACGCTTAAAATACATTAAGACTGATGAACGATTTTAACTATAGTACAGCAGTTTCATTCACGAGAACCACTGGAGTACTTACATGGTTTGGTATATAACTATGAAAGGCATTAACATGGTGAAAATATTTCATTTTATTTAATTTTTGTAGCATTTTAATACTGTATTGCTGAAAATAAATAGAACTTATTTATTTTTATGTTATTTTTTACCCATGCACTAAATATAAACACACACATGTATATATATATATATATATATATATATATATATATATATATATATATATATATATATATATATATATCAGGTCAGAAAATTTTCAAGCTGGCGCCAATGGGCTAGCGCCAAAATAACGAGCGCCAAAACAATTTAGCGCCAAATCATCGTCGCCAAAAGAGCGGCGCCAAAACGTACTGGACTCTTCTCTTGGGTCATTTTCAAAGCACACCTGGCTTGACCGCTTTAATCCATGGGTGAGCCAAGAAAAGGAGAAAAGGTTCAGCTAATAAGTCATTCACCCGGATTTGAACGATCTAAGAATATAATCTTTCAATTTGATACTCTCTCCAAATTGTTTCCTTCGCTCTTTTTGTTTGCAACCACGTGGTAACAAGCTGAAACTCTTAAATATAACAAAGGGCAAAATTGTTATAAAACAATTTCCATACTAATAGAAATAATCTTAATTTGGATATCATATGAATTCAGTTCTTAATTCTGATTGATTATTAAGAGACAGGATTCTTTACAAAGGATTTAATTAACTATGTTTAATATGGTATATTTACATTGGTGATTTTATAGTTTTAGAATTTATTTAATTAATCGACAAAATGTTTTTACAAAAAAGGTTGTGTTAGCAAACGTGGTTTTGGTGAATTCGTGAGATGAAGTTAGTGCTATCACAAAAGATTCAACGAATTAGTTAATTCAGACCATTTTCATGTCTTCCTTTATAATGTTATCAGTATGCTTAATACCATTGACCCAATTTTCCTTGCAAATCTGAAACAAAGTCGTTTTTGATATGTTGGTTGCATCTGTGACACGTTTGATTGTTTGGTCAATTCCAAATTTAACAACTCCATCATTTTCCTATTTAAAAAAAAAACTGTGACATTGTATGCCATTTTTCTTTCTTCTGGGATAAAAACACGACGCTGAGAACTTACCACGGTTTTTACGGAAGCATATTGTGCAAGACAGTGAATGAAGAAGCTAATCTTCATGCATTTAATAGGATTTGACCAAAGGTCTCAGTGATCTGACCCAGTGGCAACGTGTATGTCATATCTCCTACTTTGTCATTTTCCTTCCCTTGTCTTAGTGAAGCGAAAGCATCAGGATTAACAAGAATCGGCACCGCCGCAAATGAGTTTTTGTGATTGATACCTTAAGCTGCGCGTTGGCTGCCCTTGTTCAAAAGATGTGTGTGTATATATATATATATATATATATATATATATATATATATATATATATATATATATATATATATATATATATACATATATATATATATTTTTATATATATATATATATATATATATATATATATATATATATATATATATATATATATATATATATATATATATATATGCATTTGTATAAATAATAAAATAATCAACACCATTTATTCTGAGTGATTTTTGTGTCAATTTCTCCAGGCATATTGCCGTCCGAGGCTCATGCACCTAAAGCACATGAATGGAATCTATTGGAGATAACCAAAAAAAAAAAAGAGAAAAAAAAATCTCGACAATCACGCGCACAATGAAATAAAATGAAGTTTTACCTCGCCGTTATCACTAAACCTTAAATGACAGTCTGTAACTTCAAATATTTTGTATTATTGAATTATATGACACGTTGGGTCTTAAATACGAAAATATCAACAATCACACGAACACTGAAATAAAATAAAATTTTACCTCGCCTTTATCACAAAACCTTAAATTAGTCTGTGACTTTTAACGTGTCATATAATTCAATAATACACAATATTTGGTCTTAAATACAAAATTAAACTACTTTTCCTACTGCTGCGAAGCCAGCAATAAATGCATGATACATATTTGCGATGTCACATGAATTATTTATCATTCTGATGAGGGGGTAACTTGAAAACAGAGGGGGTAACTTGAAATCGGTTTCAAACTACCCCCCCCCCCCCCGGTAATCTGAAACCGGTTGCAAGTTACCGGGGGGTAGTTTGAAACTGGGGGTAACTTGAAACCTTTACACCGGGGCTTCCCATCTCTTCAGTTTTCAAGGATAGCTTCAAACACACTGAAATCCAATGTGGATACATGAAGGTCTTCACGAGCTTTAGGTATATCAGTCAAATTATTCCCTTCATATCTCCTATTCATAACCTCACTAAAGTGTTCCATCCAAAGTTGTGTTTCTTCATCTTCTGTTGCTATAATAGAGCCATCTCTCTTTATTAGTGCATTTTTCTTCGTCTTTACCCTGGTCGAGATTTCATAACTAGGTATTATGGGTAGTATCTATAAACTAAAACTCTAAGATTTTGCTCATTTTGAGGTCTATCTTAACATTTACCGTTGTCCAAAACGAGGCTCTCGCTACTTACCCTTAAATAATACGTCACTCACCATTAAGATAGAAGAATATTCTAAAATATTTAATAATTTTAATTGTTAGCTTTTTAGAAGAATGTCTATTATATCGTATATTTCTTGGATTATTTTTTATTTTTTTCAAATAATACCTTTAAGAAATATTATTGAAATTGAGAATGATAATGTACAACATGTAAGGTACATTATCACTCATCTTGCATCGTATAGCTAACTCACTATCACTATCACTTCCATAATAATAATAATAATAATAATAATAATAATAATAATAATAATAATAATAATAATAATAATAATAATAATAATAATAAAGAAACCCGATTGACGTCATACCAGATTGAATGTCTTTACCTTGCATAACCCGACTCATTTTCTTTTGTCATTTGCATTCCGCATTAATCCGTCTTCTGCTCCCACCAGAGTCGGCTGGTAATAATGCGGCGTTAATTAGAAGTGGGCGTCTGATGATGCATTCTTAATGACCTCTAATGGCATTATGGCCTTGCCTTTATGAATATGTATTAGACTGTCATCAATTGGGACAATGTATTCTGTCGTCCATTTCATTTTTTCAGTCATCTCCCATCATCTGTTTACTACAAGGAGGTTAAATGGCTGGAGATCCCCTGAGCGGAATAAGTGAAGTCAGCCGTCTCGGCCAATTGTAGTCAAAGAGGTCGCGACCTGATGCCTGGGAGCTCATTATAAGTCCATCATCTGCATCGACAAGCTACAAATTATTCCTACTCTTCAGTTAATAATGCCGACCTCATATAATGCTTATGGATGTACTCAAAGATTAGACAAAAATTTGAATTCTACAATTACATTTCATTGATAAGTGCTGAATTTTCAATGTAAAGTTGTATAAAATTGTAAAAAAGAGAAAAGTACTGAATGCTATCAGCAACAGTGAGAATATTGGCTCTGCTGTTGAATTCATTGACTTTATCAAAACCTGCACTCCCAAAATTGTCATTGTTTATTCCGATTACTAATCATTATCGTTGTCGTTATCATTTCTTCTACATCATTAATATTATTATCTTTAGTACGTTTGTTTAACAGTTTTCCAAAAGATGAGCTCCTTAGAAAGGAGTGGGTTCGAAAATTTGGTTCCAACTACTAGTTCATGATTATGCTCTGAGCACTTCAACGATGAAGATTTTGATAGATCGCTAACAAATTTGAATCGCTTCCTGCTCATCTCAAGAAGGAAGAGTTGATCGTGTTAATTTTCATAGGCAATGTATGGCTAAGATGCATTCAGTGGAGGTGAGAGGAGTTCAAAACTATCTCTTTGACTTTTGATGGACTATCAACGAATATTGCTATGGTCAAAGATATTGGTTGTAGTCTATATTCTGAAAATATAAAAACTTAATTTCTTCAGCCCATGACGCAAGAGCAGATTTTTTTTGACCCATGTCATATGCTAATGTTAATTAGAAGTTCATTACGGAAAAAAAATAAATGTTGATGGGGAGGGAAACTTGATCAAGTGGGATTTCATTGAAAAATTACATAAGCTTC
>NC_090753.1:39349224-39359224 GCF_036898095.1 Palaemon carinicauda | reverse complement strand
CAGCGAATCTCCTGGGTATCACCCTACATCACACAACTGCCTACAACCGAGCTGCCAACGGAGTGGGTGAATGTACTCATCACAGACTCAAAGCAACTTTGATGTTCCGCTACATTGACCCCAATTATTTTACTCTGTTTCCATGGAACCTCCTGGGACTAGGGACCACTCAAAAAGACGCCTTGGATGTCTTAGCACCTGAAATGCTGTATTGCAACCTGTTGGTCGTCCTTACCGAAGTTTTTCCTTCCGCAACTTCTTGGAACAATCTTCAGCGCCTATTCCTCATTGTGGGAAAATTTACTCCATGCCATTAGACTTAAAAGGACCCAGCAAAGCAGGAAATACCAAAGATTTGCTCTCTGCACCGCACGTTATCCAGCGCACTGGCACTAGCAAGCCACGGCTAACACCAACTCACACCAGCCCTTTCCTAGTGATACGTTACACAACGAAGGAATTCTTAAATAGAATTTGTAGCAAGGAAGACTATGTCTTAATTGATAGCCTAAAACCTGCGTATTTACAGTGAGAAAAATAGCTATAGCATGCCATTCTAGAGTACTGAATCCCATATACATATTTTTTAGCGAGGGGACACACGCGCACACACACACACACACACACACACATACATATAGATATATATATATATATATATATATATATATATATATATATATATATATATATATATATATATAGGCTGGTATATATAAAACAAATACACGAAAATATTTTGTTTGAGATGTCAGAAAGGTTTTCTCATGATTAATGAAATGGCATCACCAATCATACAAGAATAATAACTTTTCGTAACATATACAGTTATGACAAATAAAAGGGAGAGTCAACCCCTGTAATAAATTGCCTCCCATCATCGAAGGTATGAAAACATTTGGAAATACAGATTGGTGATCGTATTTCTTAATATGTTCATTTTGATTAATGTGTATGGAGTATCAGAGGTTTCTTAAAACATTTAAATGTCTCTACATAAACTGTTAATCTAGAAAATTGTGTTAACTAATTTTATAAATAACCTTTCAAATTGATAATGCTTATACTTCGTTCATTCATTTGTAACTACCAATTCAAATTACATGCTTTTATGTTGTTGGAATAAAATATTATTTGAATACTCAATGTGTCAAAGAGAGAGAGAGAGAGAGAGAGAGAGAGAGGAGAGAGAGAGAGAGAGAGAGAGAGAGAGAGAGAGAGAGAGATTATTATTATTATTATTATCATTATTACTAGGTAAGCTACAACCCTAGTTAGAAAAAAAGGGTGCTATAAACCCAAGGGCTCCAACAGCGAAAAACATCCCAGTGAGGAGAGGAAATTAGGAAATAAATAAACTATATGAGAAATAATGAGCAATTAATATATATATATATATATATATATATATATATATATATATATATATATATATATATATATATATATATATATATATATATTAACGTGTGTGTTTTTATACTTTTACGCTTGGCTCCTCTCAAATAAAGTTAATTTCCCTAAATTCACTTCATATATATATAAAAGATTGTTTTATAATGTTTGTGGTAAAGGTAATTTTCTGCCCCTTTCGACACTATCAATCCCAATGTTACAGGTATGTCACAAAACAGTAACATTTATAACTAATTTTTCCACAAAGGTCAATTCTCCAAACTACACAATATTCCAGAGAACACAATCGATTTGTTGACAATGGTTCAGTCAATGGGCTCGACAGCGATGGTCGATTGACAAATGCCTGGCCACTCTGTCCTGCCAGACAGAAACTGATAGGAGACATAACCGCAGTCTCGGCTTGTCCATCCAAGAACGATAGATGTCCGCTTCGGGTATGATGTCTCGTCGCATTGTTTTCTTATGGAGATAAACCAATTCTGTGTTGACGGCTTTACATGAATTTGGATTTATGTTTTTGTTGTTACTTGGTTTCAGATTTATTCCTATCCTTATCTGTTATTCTGCTTATAGTATGTCATGGTATTTAATACAAAAGGTTACTTTGATAATAATAATAATAATAATAATAATAATAATAATAATAATAATAATAATAATAATAATAATAATAATAATAATAATAATAAAAATTATTTATGGTTATAATATGTGTTTTTTATTAAAAGTCTACAGAGATTGTTGGATTATAGTGAGGAGTTCCAGGTTACATCCATCTTCCTGTGGGAATCTATCAATTTCCTCATTGTACATGCTGTTTCAAGTCACACACTCTTTTACAAAAGTCCTGAGGCTATATCGGGTCTTACCTTCTCAGGATTCTTTTTAAATAACTTAGGTATGATCACTAGTGCCCCCATGATTATTGCATAGCCTTCTTAGATCAAAAAGCAAGTCTTTGGAAGTTTTATATTTTTTCTCTCCACTTATCATCCAACCTTCAGCCGCATGGAATTGCGGTATCGATATTATTATTATTATTATTATTATTATTATTATTATTATTATTATTATTATTATTGATTACACGAGACAGAGTTCAGGAGAAAAGTAGGTTATTTTAGCATTTTTTATATTGGAAGTGACTATAATGAACATTCATAATAGCTGGATGAGACTTTAGAAGTTTCCTGGACCGAGATCCAGTTCAAGAATAGAGTACCGGTGTTTCAGTGTCTTTTTTTCTGAAGCCGATTTTCGCTCATGAGTCAAACACACTTACACCCATTAACTATATTTATATTTATACACACACACGTGCGCGGGCGCACACACACACACACACACATACACACACGCACACACACATATATAAATATATATATATATATATATATATATATATATATATATATATATATATATGTGTGTGTGTGTGTTTGTTTGTTTGTGTGGGTGCGTGTTTGTCTTTGGGTGTGGATGTTTTTACTGAAAGAGATGAACAAAGATAAAATGGAAAACTTCGTTTGCGTGAGTATTTCCATGCGTTGAAATCGACAGTCAGTGTAAGGATTTTCATTTTTGTAGGTTTTTACATATGTGACCTCTATATAGGACTTTGACCTTATATTTGACCTCAGCCTTCATGAAAAATGGCTTCCCGCTTGGCATGCATGGTATGTAGGTTTTTTTTTTTTTTTTTTTTTTTTTTTTTTCCAAAGTAAAAAAGGTGAAAAATTTCATAACAAATATTCACCTTAACGTACGGCCCAAAGAAAGACTGTCAGACTGTCGTGGGAGAGTGAACTTACGACTTGTTAAATGGAATTCCATTTAGAGAAATTAGAATAAGTTTACCGGGATCCAAATTTAGCATTTGGCCGCCACATAATCTAATGGCCGCGTTTAGTTTGCTTTTAGTGTGGCTCTCTGCTATGATTGTACCTTAGTATATGAAATAATGAAATAATTTCTGATGCTTTTATTTGCATGATTTAAAATAATGTTTTTACGGAAATGGAAGAATTCGTTAAAAGGTTTGAATTACTTTTCCCATCATAGACGTGAATGAAACGGAAAACGATTAAACTTAAAGGAAGAAAATTGAAGAGAGAGAGAGAGAGAGAGAGAGAGAGAGAGAGAGAGAGAGAGAGAGAGAGAGAGAGACGTCACTTAAAAGATGTAAGATAACGCGAGATAGTGGTAGGGAAATAGACAGTTGCTGCATATATCTCCCCTATACAAGCGCAGATCAAGCAAGTTCAAAAAGGGGGGCGGTCGGAAAACATAACTAAAGTTAACGCAATCTTACGGTAATTTAAAGTGATGTTCCGTGTATCTGAAACCCTTTTCTCCTTTTAATTACATTTATAAGGAGAATACGAATCATACCAAAACAACATCCCGAAATATATATAAAAGATTACAGCAATAATCTCTACAATTACTTTCGATACATGACTATACATTCCCTGGAAAACTCACCAATTGACTATTTCCTGAGTAATATCTAAAATTATTGGAGCGCCTGCATACTTCCGTTCAGCTCTCAACCAACAGCTATTCTTGACTCATCGAATTGTAGTTGGTCTCTCCACTTTTTCCAAGTTGATTCATATCAGAAATTCAATCTTTATTTTCTGCTCATATGTAATGAATTTTTGAATACTTGAGAGAGAGAGAGAGAGAGAGAGAGAGAGAGAGAGAGAGAGAGAGAGAGAGAGAGAGAATGATGAAATTAATCATACACATCTCATTTACTACATTCTTTTTGTAGAAACTATTAAAAGGAAGGTGTTGATTATTTATTATTTATTTTTTTAAAGTTTCAAGGTTTTAGTAAATTTCAAGCTTTAGGTCATGAAGACTTTTTAATTTCTTCATATTAGACATTTCTCCAAAGAAATGGGTGGTTTTTACTTCTGTGATGACTCTCCTTTTTTTCTGCTTTTTTCGTTTCATTCTATCTAGTGTACTATATATATATATATATATATATATATATATATATATATATATAAACAATTTGCTTAGCCAATTAAAAGCTCAGGTTTGTTTGCAACATATATTACATTTAGAATCGGTAAACTTATTGAACAATTATAGAAATTGAGTTTTCATACTACGTGCATTTGTTGATACTGTCACATTTCAATATTACAAATGATACTGAGTAGCAACCAAATTACATTGTAATCCCATTTTAATTTCCACTTTCAATGAAGAGAATTTTTGCCTCAGATCCTAAACTGAAAACGCTAGCCGATAAAACAGCCATATCAGAGTTTTCTGGGAATTGATATTACTCCATCGAAAATGTCATTGACTTGACAAGTGTTCCAACACATGGTTCAATATCCTTAAAATGGTCATATTGATATTAATATAGCAAAATAAACAACAGGAAAGCAACAGGAAAATGGACACCCAAGTTCTACGCTTATAAAAAAATATAATGAAATATAAATTCCTATCTTTCTTTTTTATCTTACAAAATCGCCTGGGAAATCCTGTAATCCACCACACGGAGAATTGACATAATCGTTTATAATATTGATAAGAAGTGAGATTTATATCTTCCGAACGTCTTCCCCGAAAGAGATGCGAAAGGGAAGAAAATAATCTTCATTATTTCATCCATCAAAGAAGAATGACTCTTTCCCCGATGGAAGTCGGGGTACTTTTTCTGATGGTGTTCAAACGTTACAGATCTTCCGATAAAAATGGGATGCTATAAATAGAACTTTTAAATCATCGGATAGAAAATAAATGTAACTTTTAAATATTCGTAAAGAAATATGGAGAAATAAATAGAAGTTTTGTATCTTTGGAAAGAAATAAAAAAAAAAAAAAATAAATAGAACATTTAAATCTTCGGATAGAAATATATAAAAATAAATTGAGCTTTTAAATCTATTTATGTAAAGAAATACCTGGGACTTTTTTACCTGATAAGAATTGTATGTGAAATAAGAGTGAGGGCAGTTACCTAACTATTAATGGTAGGGAATAGTTTGGAAAGAAACTATTAGTAAGAGTAATGTCAAGTGCGGTAAAAACAAGTTGGTTTATATGAAGGTCCTTTTTTTGTTATGACCGTAAAGGTAATACAATAGACTAATAGCTTATTTTTCCATATCACTGATTTCTATCATTCCTGGAAATTTAGATATTTAAAAGAATTCTCTCTCTCTCTCTCTCTCTCTCTCTCTCTCTCTCTCTCTCTCTCTCTCTGTCCATATTGAATTCAGGATGTGCCTCAACCAGCAATATATCTTTTTAATCAAATAATTGTCTAAGTGGAATTTCTGAGGTCTAAACTATAAGTAAATAGTTTTTTTCGAATGGAGTTGACATATACCTCGTTTCTTATTTTATCTGGTACCTCTCCATTCTGTTTATTTATTTTTTTTTTTGGCATACTATTTTTTTCTTTTTTTTGCTTTGTATGTTTTTTTTCTTTGTTATATTCCATGCATTCCATATTTGTCTAGCATCATTTTTTACACCCGCTCCCACCCTCTACTTCATTCCTAACACTATCTGTCAAAATACACTAGTCATACTCCTAAGACTCTTCATCTCGAACACATTCAATTTCTGTCTCTCCGTCACTTTAATTCTCCGCAATTCCAATCCATACATCGCAGTTGGTACAATAACTTTCTCATACAGAACTCTCTTTACATTCACTCCTAACCCTCTATTCCTTATCACTCCCTTCACTGCCCCTAACACTTAACATCATTCATTCACTCTCTTACGTACGTCTGCTTCCATTCCACCATTTTCTACAACAACAGACCCCAATTACATAAACTGATCTACTTCCTCAAGTAACTCTCCATTCAACATGACATTCAACCTTGTACTACCTCCCCTTTTCGTGCATCTCAGAACCTTACTCATACTCACTTTAACACCCAACTTCCTTTTCTCACATACCCTTCCAAACTCTGTCAATTATCTACCAAGCTTCTCTTCTGAGTCTGCAACCAGTACAGTATCATCCGTAAACAACAGCTCATCTACCTCCCATTCATGATCTCTCCCGTCTATCAGTTTCAATCCGCATCCAAGCACTCGAGCATTCACCACTCTCACCACTCCATCAACAAACAAGATGAACAACCTTGGCAACATCACACATCCCTGTCTCAGCCGCACTCTCACTGGAAACCACTTGCTCACTTCATTTCTTATCCTAACACACGCTTTACTACCTTTGTAGAAACTTTTCACTGCGTGCAAAGACCTTCCACTAATTCCATATAACCTCATAACATTCCACATCGCTTCCCTATCAATTTTATCATACGCTCTCTCCAGATCCATAGATGCAAC
This sequence comes from Palaemon carinicauda, assembly GCF_036898095.1. Taxonomy (NCBI): domain Eukaryota; kingdom Metazoa; phylum Arthropoda; class Malacostraca; order Decapoda; family Palaemonidae; genus Palaemon; species Palaemon carinicauda. The sequence continues at coordinate 39,352,462 of NC_090753.1, read as the reverse complement.
ATACACCTCCTTGCCATTTGCTAAATTTTTCACGCATATCTGCCTAACTGTAAAAATCTGATTCATACATCCCCTACCTCTTCTTAAAACAACCTGTACTTCTTGAATTGCATTCTCTCATTTTTCCTTAATCTTATTAATAAGTATTCTACCATACACTTTTCCCACCACACTTAACAAACTAACACCCTTTGAATTACAACACTCATGCACATCTACCTTACTCTTATATAGTGGTACAATACACGCACACACCCAGTTTACTGGTACCATTGACATCATAAAACACATATAAAGCCATGTCACCAATCATTCAAGTACAGTTACACTCCCTTCCTTAACATCTCAGCTCTCACACCATCCATACCAGGTGGTTTTCCTACTCTCGTTTCATCTAGTGCTTTCCTCTCTTCTTCTCTTGTAATCTCTCTCTCGTTCTCATCTCTAATCACTGGCACCCTCGCAACTTCAATAGCAATTATATCTGCTTCCCTATTATCCTCAACATTCAGTAAACTTTCCAAATATTTCACCCACCTTATCCTTCCCTCCTCTCCTATTAACGACCTTCCATTTCCATCTTTCACTGTCTCTTCAATTCTTGAACCATCCTTCCTTACTCTTTTCCCTTCTTTCCAAAGTTTCTTATTCTCTTCTTATGAACGACCCAATCTCTGACCCAACCTACAGTCAGTCACACTATTTGCCTCATGTACCTTACATTTTACTTCCACATTTTTCTCTCTATATCTTTCATATTTCTATACACTATTACTCTGCAGCCATTCTTCAAATTTCCTCTTTTTCTCTTTCACTTTTATCTTCACTCTTCCATTCCATCAATCACTGCCCTTTCTCCTGCTACCTCCAAGAATCCTGTTGCCACACACATCCTTTGCAATCACAATAAAATGTGTTTTTACTAATTTCCACTCCTCCTCTAAATTACCAGTTTCTCTCACTTTCACTCTGTCATATGCCATTTCCAACCATTCTTAACATTCACTTCTTACCTCAGGTTTTATTAACTAATCTACCTCCACTACCTACTTTTTACATCCCCCCAATCTATTCCCCCCACTCTTTTGCTGCGAGTAATTTTCCTTCCACCAAAAAAAATATCGGGCATACCGCTAGCCATACCCCTGAACACATGCACGTCTTTCAATCTTCCAAACATTTTTTAATTTAACAACACATAATTCATTAATGCCCTTTCTACCACTCTTCAATTAGCCACTCTTACCCATGTTCAGTATACTTAATATCATCTTTCCTTTTGAAAAAATTAGAACCTATAACCAGCTCTTGCTCAACACATATCTACCAGTCTCTGGCTACTCTCATTTGCACCTGGTATGCATTACTTTCAAATGACACCTTCAACCTCCCCAGTGTCCACTGTACCATTCAAGTCCCCCAACACCATTATATAATTTCTTATAAGCAGTCCTTCTACACACCTAGTTAATTCATTCCAGAGTTAATTCCACTCATCTTTACTTTTCTCACAACCTGGCCCATACGCACTAACAAAAGCCCAAAATTCTCTACCCAACTCTATCCCACTTCTTTACCTGTCATTCATCCGCTCAGCAATAGAGCCATACCCTCTCATGCTCTTCCTCTTTCAATCCCAGATACTTCACCAGTCACTTCACCAAACATCACTTCTCCCTTCTGTTTTACCTATGTCCCACACAACGCCAATATAGCCATGCTTCTATGCCCAAACATACTTCTATTCTCACACCTTTTAATCTGTATCTTTCTACATCCACGCACATTCAGACACCCCAAAACTAGAGTGGGGGAGCAGTGACTCTCCCCCAAGCTCCATCTCGTTGATGTCTCACAGGAATATAAGATACAGGAGAAGGGGTTCCCTGCCAACTTGTCCAATCCCTTTTAGTCACCTCTTATGAAACGCAGGGACACGTTGGCACTATTATAATTGTTCTGAAATAATGACTATCATTACTATCCTATTTTAAAAATATTCATCTTATATTTGAAGTAAAACAATAAGTTGGATTGAAATTACTGGGAGTCAAATTGACCAGGATTTAAATTACCAACAGTCAAAAGTACCTGATTCACATTAATGATAGTCAAATTACTTACTAACGTGTTATATCCTTGTTTTCAGCAAAACATTAGATAATACTTAATTTATAAATTCATAAAATTATCACGTCTATTATGCACGATATGTTGCGCTTTACCTTTCGTATGTACAATAGTCGTGTTTTTATAATATTATTTGCATGATACACCGTATATGTTATTAATTGTAACGCATATACAATATCGTGAGGATATTTGGGAAGAATAAAACATTTCACTGTCAGTGTTTACTTTACATACTAATGCATAACTTCATCTTTACAATCACAATTATGTGGTTAACAGATTCCATCTGATTAATAATAGGTGACGTTAGAGAAAAATAGGATGCGATGAACAGCACTTATAAAGCAAGCCACTAGCTATGTACATTAGCGGTTATTCGCACGATACCCTCCGAGTAACTATCAATAGACCCGACAGAATTGAAGGGGTAGTATAACCATAAATCTCGTGAAACCGATGGACGCCATCGTAAGTGAAATTATTCATTACATATCCTTATAGTCTAACGATTACTTAGATGAAGAAACACTAATGGGGGTGGAGGAGGAATTGAGGGGGGAGGCTCAAGGAAAGGATGTAAGTGAGAGGAGAGGATAAGGGAGGGGATGAAAACACGAGAGGAAGAGGATTGATCATGGTATAATTGAGGAATGAACGTAAACTCATTCCAAAAAACAAAACATTTTACATTTTCTGCTTCCAAAATCGATATATTTTTAAATTTCGATTGATTGAATTATACAAAATCATATCATTAGATATATAATTGAGGCAAATAGTAATTATTAATAATATAAATAAACTCTTCTAGATATTTTTTCTATCTTAATTTGGTTTATGTGTGAGAGTGATGTCCTATAGGCTACATATCTTAACAATGTTCAAATTGTCATTTTGCGAAATTTCATTCGACATTCAAGTATATACAGTAAATTAGAACAAATATTCAGTAAAATTTACCATTGCAAGGAATATAACTATCACGTTTGAGTTCATTAACTCACTGAAAATTAATTTTCTCGATAATGTGTAACTGTTTGATGGAGGAGAAATAGGAATTGGAATAATTTCTCTACCGACCAATAAAATTGCAGCTCTGACAGTC
>NC_090753.1:39316677-39343724 GCF_036898095.1 Palaemon carinicauda | reverse complement strand
GTATGATTAGCTGTACAATTGACATCAGAAACAATTACGAAATCGCTTAAATATTTCTGTAGCAAAGGATTATTTTTAGACAAAAATTGGAAGAAATCAGTCAATTAATCTCTGGAGTTCCGCACGATACAAAGATGTCCAAAAATTAATACGGGTGGAACTTACAAAATTAGGATGAAATTATCTAATGCACGACACCTAGTAAAATAATTGAATGTAATTGCAAATAATTGCCATAACTGTTAGAGATGGTAAAAATTATATTTAATATATAATTTTTATTGACTTATAGAATAAATCTTTATGGACATGAACATTTCCTTACCTTTTTGTGACAAATGGAAGTCTGCTCTCAGCACCCAGCGTCAGATATAGTTAAACATAGTATTAAATCTCATCTATTAGAGAAGGGCAGTTACCTTATAATACAGATCCTATTGCAAAATAGATAACGTAACAGTTGGAACCTTTTCTTTTCTTGAGTATGAAACTCTATCTCGAAAGATAAAGATGACAAATTGCTACAACCTGAATTAAGGCTATCTGCGATGACATTTTGTTTGCCCGATGAATGTGACGTTGAAGGAAATGATGTTACAGAAAGTATAAGGGAAGTTGATAATGAACACCTGGATGATACAATATCGAAGGGAGGTCTTCACTATTTCGCCAGTTTCATCACTCTTAAGTTTCTCTAATGCACAAATCTTGGGTCTTATGTATTAAAGGGGGAAAATTCGTGGACAAGTATAATTAGCAGAGCAAATAATGAATTGGTGATGCCATCAAAAGGATTCACTGATCTGATAAAGAATATGGAAAAATAAAAAAAATAAACGTTATCAGGGACAAACATGGTTACAGAGTAGTAAAAAATCAGAATTAGATATTCTAAATGTAATGGGATTACAACTTTGTTTAGTTATTTACTTTGTACGTTGTCATTCTTTTTTTTGTCTAGTATAAGAATATTAATTGAAAGAAATAACCTCTGCAAGGAAAATAATTATTAAAGTTAAAATGTTTTCAAATGTAATAATATTACTTATTTTTCTTTTAGTGTATTTGTACAAACATATTTGAATAGATATTTTTAAAATTAAGTTTAGAATTATTAGTAAAAGATTATTTGTACATTTGGTGAAACATTATTTCCGTAAACGACTTGAATAATGTTTGTCCTTTTCTGATATGCGCCTCTATAAATAATTTTCCTTAGAACCTTCTCACCGGAAGTATTTTATCATGAAATCTAGTCATCAAAATATCTTGTAATATTAATTTTTTCTGAAATAAAAAAGTTTTTCTTAACGGGATAAAGAAGAACTCTGAACTTTTGCAAAGGCAGCTGATGCTGAATGGAGCTCTTTCGCCGGCCAATGGTGCTGTGTCACAAAATTTACCCACACTTAACGCTTACCCCTCTCCCCCCAATTCACCCCCAATTTACCAGCGAGTGGGTTGACATCCTATTCTATAGTCCTTGAAAGGCCAGGAGGCTTCCAACCATGCCACCAGAGGCTCTAAAAGAAGTCGGTATCTAAGTGCTAACTGCATTTCAGTATTTACCTGGTCTGTTCCTTGGAGTTTGGATGTCTCAAAGACTTTTTAGTCCATCTGGGGGGACTCCATTTGCTCATGGGTAGAGCGATTTCTTTTACACGTTTAAAGAGTTTTTATCATTTTGTCTAACATATTCCTGAACTCGATTACTGTGTTATTGTTTAATAAACCCGCTGTAAGTCTGTTCTATGTATTTGCTATTTTGTATGTAAAGACATTGCGCCATTGAGTGTTTTGTATCTTTTCAATTCCATTTTGTATCCGTTACATCTGGAAAGATTTGTCCTATGAATTAATGGATTGTTGTAATCCACATTTGAAGGCCTCTACTAACTGTATCATTAGTTGTTGAGTTTGTAGATAAAATAAGGTCAAATGTTCCATCCTTTGTCAGTATCCAAATTGCTTTAGTGTTGGAGGTAGTCTGGTGGCCCTAGCCTGTACTGCTTCCAGTGTATCTATATCTTTCTGAATACTTGGAGGACAGAATTACTCTCTGTTTTCTAGATTGGGTCTTACTAGTGATGTGTACAGCTGAAGTACAGTGTCTTTGCTTCTCTGTTTGAATTGTCTCTTTACGTAATATACCATGTTTGGTGAACTTCAATCCTTTGCTAATAATAATGTTTAGATCTTCCTCCTAGACCACACTTTCTATTTCATTACCCATAAGTCAGTCCACTGTTAGTGGGTTACTATACACTATGAAAGGCATTTGCTATTTTCCTGAACATTCACCTAACCTAATTAGATCATATCCTAACGCTTTTACGTCTTCTGAGTTCACAGCATTTATGCCTAGTTTAGAAATGTCAGCAAATTTCTTATTCTACGACTTAATCCTATACGTAAATTAGAAATAGTAATGTGTCAGGGACAGATCATTGAGGTACTCTGCTTGTAACAGCTGCCCACTTAAAGGCTTCTCCATTGATTACAACCCCTGATTATATTTGTCAGTCAATCTTCCATCCATTCAGCGGGCTCGTCTATGATGCCGAGTGTATATAGGCTAAAGAAAAAAAGTCTTGCATAAACAGAGAAAGTCTTTAATTCAGAGAAGCAGACATTCATGGTGTAATAAATAAAGCAATTAATTCATTTACAAATTGTAGATTCGTATAGCTCATCTTTATTCCATTAAATCCATTTTAGAAAGACCTATAATTAGAGCAGTATTGTCAGACTCTAAGCATTCGTGGACAGTTAGTACTATTTTCAATAAATCATTAAATAGATTTTTTTTTTAAATTACGGATAATTGAATTTTTCATTCCATGTTATAAGTAAAGGATTTTTCTGTGTACGTACAGATAATTTTATTTTTCTCAGGCTTTTGAGCAGCTAAACTTTTTAGTTTCATAGGTTTCTCTCTCTCTCTCTCTCTCTCTCTCTCTCTCTCTCTCTCTCTCTCTCTCTCTCTCTCTCTCTCTCTCTCTCTCTCTCTCTCTCTGATTTTTGTTTTTAGATTTTATAAACGTTTATGATTGATAGAGGAAAGACACCGAAGATGGCATAATGCTACAAACTGAAAGGCATTAATAGAAAAAATATGTAAATAATTAGCATTTTTTATTAACATTCCTGTCATAGAAATTTATATCCAATGTTCAATAATTACAAGAATAGACCTTAAATATATCAGAAATCTAAACAACGCAATCTTTACTATCAACAACGCAAGATTATTTTATGAAATTTTTTAATGTCTTTATTTTCATGAAAATAAATAAAAAGATTTTCCTTTCATACATATTCTGACCATCTACTTTGCTACTTGGAAAGTAGGCTTTGATTGATATGAAATTTATGAGGGAGTGATAAAAAAATATCTATATCATTATATAATTCTGAAATTTTCGACGAAAGCGAATAATGGCAAAATCCGATGAAATTTTACATAATTGGCATCTTTTTCTCTAAAAATAAATAAAAATTTATTTTAAAGCATTTTGAAGCATGTTGGGGCATTATCTATTTCTTTATTAAGCATCACTTCAATATTATTTTTAATTAATATCAGTTAATCAGTCTTTCATATTAGTGCAAATAATGTTTTACATTTAGACCCTCAGGAAAGTGGATGATGGTAAAATGCCGTATAGTTCCTTAGTTTATCTTCTTGAATTTAGGTGAACAATAGTTTACAGTATTTTTCTACGTCGAAATATTAGTTTTAACACAGACTAGTCACTAGAACAATAAAAACTCTTCAAGGCTGGAGGCTGCAACCGTAGACTTCTGCTACACACTTCAGCATTTGGGATGCGATATCCATGAATTCTATGTGGGCGATTTGGGGATCGCTTCTTCTTATGTGTCCACACATCAACACTCGTCTTGGTAATTTCTCCTTCTTCGCAGATAATCTTGTACCTCCAGGTAGAAAGGTAAAATTAGTTGGCAAATAGGGAGCTCGGTCCCATCGTCGTCCTGCTTGGACACTTAGAAAATTTCTTCTTGTTAACTTGCCGTTTAGTAAGTGCAGGCCAGTTACTCTGCACTTGGGGTGGGGGCCTCGCCCCAGGACGGGGGGAGAAGTGACAACCGACTCTGGCGGTTTACTTTAGGAGAGAGCGCCCTCTTCTATGCGTTATTAGCTTAAGTAGCCCAGAACAAGTGCATTGTAATTACATCACTCATGTGACTATTCTTGTGTTCTATTGGTCCCCTCTTCTGACGTAATGGTAATGTCATATGTCACTTCCTGCTCCGGCAGGCGTGCATTTCTGTTGCGTGAGTTACTCGATATGTTTCCATCATTGGTCGATGTTTTGGCGAACTAACCTGCGACGTAAGCACTTTTCATCAACATTGGCTTTCAAGTACCATCTCACTCCGATTTCATTTTTCTCCTCTCTCTCTCTCTCTCTCTCTCTCTCTCTCTCTCTCTCTCTCTCTCTCTCTCTCTCTCTCTCTCTCTCTCTATTTATTTCAATGTCTCTCTATCGTTTAACTAACGAATAAAACTCATAAAATTCTTAATCAAATACGCATATCACCTTATTCAATGTGAAATTTTCTCCTTTACATGGTAGCATATTGGAGTACGAATCACAATATTACTTTATGAAAAGGCGTTCATTATGACCATATAACCTTAATCAATAGTAATGTGTGAGAAAATCTAGGTTGGCTGGTATGTAGAGTTGGATACATGAGTCTTGGCACACGTTGCTATGAAGAGGTGCACCCTGTCACACCTTTACTTCACGGTGAGTAAACAAGCAAGATAGTGTAGGAAGCGATAGCAGACATGGTTGGCTGGGCTAAAATCTGGAATTCACCTCGCAGTGAAGGTGTGGCAGGGTGCAATCAAGAGCGAGGTGCACCACGGATTCCTGTATACAACTGTACGGCCACATAAGGCTTCTGTCATTTAAATATCTTGGCCCTTAATGGGCAGAGGTCTGCGCTGGCATAAGGCCAACTTCAATATAAACTAGCCTTATGAGGGACAATAACAAGGAGAGAGAGAGAGAGAGAGAGAGAGAGAGAGCTTGATTATCCGAAAGATTTTATGTGTTTCTTTGGCGTAAGTAAAGTCTCCTTTTCTAATGTCCTAGAAAAACGAATATCAATGACTGTTACGAATAACTGATTCTCCTAGATTCATTAATTTCTTTCTCAGTTTATTTTTCATGAAGTTTATCAAAAAACATTATTTTCCAAAATGATTTAGAAATGTTATATTATCTCTCTGTGCACAGTGAGGGAAAGTATATATATATATATATATATATATATATATATATATATATATATATATATATATATATATATATATATATATATATATATATATATATATATACATATACGGAATGATCATCCGACCAAACCATCCATACTCCAGTGATGGAGCTAACAATATATTGTTTAAAATTAACATAAACTTTGACTTATTCTACGAAGTAACCTACAAGACTAATAATTTTATATCACATTGAAGAGACATGAGATAGAGCCACGATGTGTGCGTATAACATTCTCACACTAACACTTGATGGCAGCGATTACAACTATAACAACCTGTAATTACAACTACATCAACCAGTGATTACAACGATAACAACCAGCGATTACAGCTATAACAACCAGCGGTTACAACTGTAATAATTAGCAGTTACAACAGTAATAAATCTACAATTACGATGAAGTATCTACGTCTACCGAAGTAATGAACTCATCGAATATCAGCTATAATTCAGATATAAACAGAGGAGCTGGATCTTCAATCAACATACATCATTAAAAATCCTAAGAATACGAAGAAATGTCCTTCATCTATATCGACGTTTAATGAAAGACTTTCATCTCAAACATTCAAGAATCCCATCGAGAAGCCAAGTTGAAGGTCATCACCCAGCTAAACTCTTTCAAAACAAGAGAGAGAGAGAGAGAGGACCTGACGTCATCATATCAATATTTCTTCACCCGTATATACTAAAGCTAAGTACATCCTTATTCATCCAGTTTTTGCAGTGAAGTGCTTTATGTCACGAGTCGATCGTCCATTATTGCTGCGGTGAGTTATGTGCAATCTTAATTTTCCTTTATTAAAGGAATCTATATTCAATTACGAATTCTTTTGTGCTAATTCCGTTTTCTTTCAGAAGTTCTCGGGAAATATCTTTGTCACATTAACTGTCTTGATATCATTATTTTGGGGGACTTTATTATAATCTGCAACATATCTTTATTGTATAGTGCATATGCATTTACGCAGTGGACGTCTGTATTCATATAGAGATTTTGATAGGATCCTAAGGAATCGTAGTGATAGAAAAAAATTAAAGTAAAGATGTCGGCACCTGGGACTCCTGGACCTAGTAACCCTACTCCCGTGGTAACGTTAGTGAGTGCCAGATCAGCTCTCCTTCCTTTTCAAGGTCGGGTCAATTGGTTCTTACCTCAGAATGTCGAGTCATGAATCTCGTCAGTAGATGCTCATTTAAACGCAAAATGCATCACAGAACCATCTGTAGAGTTACAAGATGCTAAAAGTTTCATAGATTTTGCTAAAGGAGATGCAAGCGCATATCTTAGGGGAGTCTCTTTTCAAGAGGCAGTTACATGGGACGATTTCAAAGTTAGGCTACGTGCAATCTATGGCCGTGAGGAAGCTTTAGACGTAGTTTTGACATTAAGAAATACACTTAGTCAAGTCTCTATGACTCGGCTTAATGTTATAGAACGGGCGGCTCTCATTGCCGACCGCTGAATGGATATCAGGATATTTTAGGTAATTCCATATGGATTACAGGAGATAACATCGCCGTGAAAGATTTCTTACGGCTAATGTATTTAACTTGCATGACAATTATGTTGCCAGAAGCTTTAGTGCGGTGTTTTGATAAAAAGCTAACGCCCGAAAGTACAGAATTAGATGTATATAAACAGATGAAGAAACACATGTCTAAGTGTACTTACTTTGATCCCTTGATTACTCAAGTTTTTGCAAAAAATGAAACTAAGCCACAACAAGTAAACGTAGTTAATAATAATCAAGCTGCAGGGAGGACTTGTTATAATGGCAAACGTCAGGGTCACTTGATTGCAGACTGTAGGATGCAATTTTGTTCAATTCATAACAGTTCAACCCATTCATATAGTCGATGCTTCTCGCATAATCAACAACAGAATCCTAAAAATACGTACACAGTTCCCTATGGAAATAAAAAGAAAAACCATCAGTTTAATAAAAAGAAACAGGCGAACGGCAATGTAGTTCAAAATCAAAAACAAACAAATAGTGCTTCAAGTAACTGTTCCTCGGCTGTCTAGCTAGAACTCGCAAGGTCAGACGAATTTTCAGAATATGCAAAACAAAGCAAATACCACATAGATAATTCCAATGGGGGAGAGAGTGATGTTGGGTCATTTATATCAACATCTTTTGTATCAAATAATCCTTTTAATAATTTATCAGATCATTGTGAGGCAATAGATTTTCCTATGAAATACACAGCCGAATCCGATAAATCAGTGCAGGTTCCCGTAGATTTGCAACAAATTCACGCAATAATAAGCCAAAATGAGTTACGACCAAAATTATATTCTGTAAATTTAGAACACTGATCTTTCACATTATTTTTTGACTCTGGTAGTCCACGTAATATCATGGATTTGAAGACTCATCAATGGTTATTTTTTAACCTCCCTATAGAGAAGTCCGGAGTAAGGCTCTCGGGTATAGTAAATAATGAATTAAATCTAATAAGAGTAACTCATGTTCAGTACAAGGTAAGTAAGCGCACGTTTGCCGATACCTTTATCGTTTTATAAAACATTGATATGTAACCAGCTGTAATTATAGGATACCCGTCTAAGGGCACTCAAAACATTATCTTAGCCCCTGCCAAATACGGCGTGTATATCAAAGGAAAATTCTTAAGTCTTCTAATACCTTAAAATCAGTTTTGGATAAAAAGGAGAGGACAAATAAAACAGCAACGTACGTTGAAGAACCAATAACTTGTCTCACTAATAAAGAAATAATATACGCGACCCAACAGAATTCTCGTTCACCCGTAATATCATCTTGCACGCAATCTATTGAGCCGAACGTAACTTCAAATATAATAGTGCGAGTGAGGAAAACATTGCCGGGATCTGAAATATTAATCCTTTCCGACACTTTGAAAACTAACGGATTGTCCGTCACACAAGCTATTTATACAGTAGGTTCACAGCAACAATGTAATATTGAAGTCTGTAATCATTTGAATACCACCTTAGTAATTCACAAAAATCAACATATCTTGGATGTGGAAGTTTATAAACATCGCATTCTTACCGTCGCTGAGATCAATCACGCTCAATCAGTTGCGGATGAATTCCTTTTGGAATCTATAAAAAATAGAATCAATAAAGACATTCCAGAAGAGTATATTCAGCAGAAATTTTTTGGTCTTTTAAATAAATATCATGATGTTTTCTCCACTACGGATGGATCCTTAGGTAAAACGGATGTCATAGAACACCAAAAAAGGATAAAAGACAAGCAGAAAATTATCTATATACCCTCGTACAGACTCCCTATGAAATTCCAGAATGAGATAAATGATGAAGTAGGTAAAATGCTAGAAGAATGAATGATTAGGAAATCAAAATAGCCCTTATAATTTTCCATTAATAGTTGTACCGAAAAAAGATCGAACATGGCGTATCTGTGTAGACTTCCGTCGCTTAAATAAGGAAACGATCCCTGATCGATTCCCAGTGCCATGTACTGACGATATTTTGTCTTTGTTAGGTCAGAATAAATATTTTACCAGTTTGGACTTACTTAAAGGCTTTCACCACATACCAGTAGAAGAAGATAGTATCCCATACACTGCCTTCAGCACAGCCAGGGGACATTATGAATTTTTGCGCATGGCTTTTGGTTTACATTGTACTCCCATAACGCTCACTAGAATGATAATCATAGTGATTGGAGACTTTTTAGGGGACATATTGCATGCCTAAATTGACGACCTTGTAATCTTTTCTAATATCTTAGAAGAACATTTACATAAACTGGAGCTAGTGCTACAGAGACTAAGGCAGCATAATTTAAGGGTAAAGATTATAAAGTGCGAATTCTCCAAAACAGAATTAGTCTATTTAGGTTTTATGGTGTCTAGTCAAGGTCTTAAAGTAGTCCACGATAAGGTGTCGGCTATCCGTAACTTTCCGATACCTACTAATGTCAAGGGAATACAGCAATTTCTGGGTTGTACTGGGTATTACAGGCGTTTTATACGCAATTTTTCAATAATAGCCACACCCCTAACCGATCTTACGAAGAAGGGCGTACATTTCATATGGTTTGAGCAGCATCAACAGGCGTTTGATACCTTGAAAGATGAACTGTGTAGTTCTCCTATCTTAAAATTTCCTGACTTCGGTAAGGAATTCTTCATTGCAACAGACGCCTCAGACCTAGGAGTAAGAGGGGTATTGCTTCAGCAATATGACAAACAGTTTTTCCTAATATCTTTTTATTCACTTAAACTGAGACCTTGGGAAAGTAAATATGCAGTAATAGACAAGGAAGGGCTAGCTATTGTTAATTCACTAGTGCATTTTAAGTTCATAATATACGGTTACCCCGTCAAGGTTCTTGCTGATCATAAGCCCCTAACTGAATTCTTTAAAGGCTATAGTCACAGCCCCAAACGAACTCGGTGGCATTTGATCATACAAGACTTTGGCGCGAAGATCGGGTATTTACCTGGGAAAGAAAATATCATTGCTGACGCATTATCACGCAACCCTGTGTCATCTTGTACGGAGCCCTTAGCTGAATTGATAGATATGTCAACATCCATGCCTATTGTTAAAACTGTATCTGAACAGGAAGATCTGGGCTGGAGCACTGAACTAATACAGACTGAGCAAAGAAAAGATCAGCAATTAGAAAAAATCATAAATGCTTTGAACGGAAATCCTAAGGAAAAGGAATATATAAAGTATACGCAGCAGAATTATATAATCAAAGATAATATTCTGTGTAGATCCATGACAAGGAAAACCCACAATACACCACAGGTGACTAACGACCAGGTTGTGGTACCAATCTTACTTATACCCACTGTCCTGAATTGGTTGCATGCAAATCCATTGCATGGCCACCCGGGGTTCTCTGTAATGTCACAGAAAGCCAAATCATTGTTTTATTGACATACGATGCTTACAGATATAAAAAAGCACATAACTAATTGTTGCACTTGTCAGGAAAACAAAAGGGGACAAAGACACCTGTCAGCCTAGGGGCTTATCCTGTGCCCAATCAACCCTTTAAAAGATTACATTTAGATTTATTAACAGGATTTTACGAGTCAGATAGAGGAAATGAGCACCTTTATTAATTATAGATGCTTTGACTCGATATACAGAACTGATAGCGCTTCAAACTAAAACCGTGATCGAATGCGCTAGGAAGTTTTACGAGTGCTGCATATGTAAACATGGAATTCCTCACATGATAATCTCAGACTCGGGTGGAGAATTCAATAATCATTTCCTTGACTCATTGTGTGAATTCCTTGGCATAAAGAAAATAAATACCATGATCTATCACCCAGAGTCGAATGGGCTAGTGGAAAGAGCGAATAGGAAGGTTTTAAACATATTAAGAGTTACACTAGGGGGATCAGACCCCAACTGGGATATTCCCATACGTGCAGTACTAAGTACTCTGAATCATACATATCATGTATCTATTAAAATGTCGCCGCACAAGACAATGTACAGTACCCCAGTTAGAACGCCTTTCCTTGTATTGATGTCTACAACTAATTTATCAAATCCTTTAAAGGATGTTATGAATGCAAGCATAAGTCGTTATGATATCCTTCGAAAGAATCTAGAAGAATCATGAATCATAATGAAAAGTAATCATGATAAAATAGCGAAGCCAACTAAAACATATACCGTGGGTGATAAGGTATACATACAAGTATACGTACGCATAGGACTCAATTACAAACTGACACCTAAGTTTGAAGGCCCATTTAACATTTTAGAAACATTAACGGCCAATAGATTTAAAGTTCCAAACGTATCCCAAATCGTACCATTGGATCACATAAAAAAATAAGAAAAGAGAGAAGGAAGTGAGGGAAATTTTTGTATCTATGAAACTTACATCATATTTGTGTGTAAATTTTTTTTTACATCAGGAGTAATTACATATATTTTTCTCATTGCAGGTTTCCAATATGAAGTCTTTATTGTTAGGAGTGATATTGTTCGTTCAGACATTTTTTTCGTATGGGAAGAGCCCTGAAACTAAAATTATAGATTTTACATATGGCACTATTGTAGAGAGAACAGAAGACGTTTTCATTACAGCAAGCAATATAATTATAGAAGTAAATATGCAAGCGATTTTCCTTCCACGCGATGACGTCACCAGCTTAAAGAGCGACCTATTAAGGTTCGCTGCTTCATTAAATGAAATGCATAGACAACATTTTCGTTTTAATACAGAGAGTTCGCTTGCACCAACATTAAGCGTTGCAGAAATGTTATCATACGACTTTTAAAATAAAACTGACGAGGCAGAAGCTCTGGCTCGTGACATATTGATGTGGACTGTACGACACAATAACCTTGAAAGACGTAAACCGTTTGTTTTTGCTGTACTAAACATCTTTGGATCTATTGCAAGTTTAGGCTTAGGAATTTCTAATCGTATTAAAATCAGTAAACAAAATAAGAAAATTGAGTTTTTAGAACATGAAAACGAACTAGTTTTATCAGAACTGAGGAATCAATTAACATCAAATAATGAGTTTGGTGAACGAACATTCTAGTAATATCAGTCAGACTATGGAAGTACAAAACTTGCTGGCAACGTTAACGTATTATAATTCAAAAATAGATCATATCCATACTAAAATTTCATATTTTATTGAGAAATCAAAACACTATGTGGAAGCTATTACGTTAGCAACTAAAGGTGTTTTATCACCACATCTTTTGCAAATTAAAGACCTAACGTTAATTTTGGAGAACGGACTGAAGAAAATGGGTTATGTTCCTTTGTTAAACGCCCATAAGTTAGAATTTTATTATAGTTTAATATCAGTAATCATTGAAAATTACAGGATCATGATTACAATTCCCTTTGATTTTTCTGACGCATGGCAAACATATAAAATATCACCATTCCCAACTTTCATGACGAATAACTCAAGTCCAGTAATATCCAGTTTGACAGGCCACGTATTGATTTCCCCTGATAAGGAAACATATACGGTCATTAGAGACTGAGATAAATTAATCCACTATTCAGAAGCCATGAATAATAAAGTATGTACAGCGGACTCCTTTGAATTCCATCATATATCAATGGATTCATGCGAGTTAGGTATAGTGCTAAACGGTTCTCTCTCCCATAATTATGAAGATTGTCTGAAAAAACTTTATCCTTTTGACGATAAGAAGTTCAATTACAGATTGAACAATGGCTCGTGGATACGATACGACAAGCCCGGCTTCAATGTATCATGCCCGGACGGATCCACGACCCACTCCCAGGTGTTCGTTGCAGCTGACGGTTGCGTCGGGACGTCCACTAATTACACGGTCCAAGGAATTAACACTATTGTGACGGTGCCGAGTGAGGGTTGTGAACTCAAAGGCAGATTGGAAACGACTGAGTTGTTTATTAAGGAACACGCTTCTTTATATAAAAAACCTCAAGGCAACAGGACATGACTTGTTCGAGAGACACACAATGTTACAGAGCAAAACGGAGACATGATCATTCAGGTTCTTTTTGGTGCGAGGGAAGAGCGCAGATACAAGCATAATATATACAAAAGTAATTATGTACAATTGTGTGACATACGGTTGGTACATGGCTCCCCCCCTAAAAATGACATACTGTACATGTTAAATAGGGCGCCCTGATCTAGAGAGGCGAACTGTAGGCGGGTCATCTGGCAGAAGATAAGCAGGTTTTAGACGATCAATGGAGACCCAGTCTTCTTTGCCCCGAATGTTTAGGAGGAATGCTTTCGGACAGCGTCGGATCACAAGGAAAGGGCCCGTGTAAGGTGGCGTTAGTGGTGGCTTGCTGGTGTCGTTGCGCAGGAAGACGTGCGTTGCAGAGTGCAAGTCCGTTGGTATGTGATGCTTCGCTGGGGGCTTGTAAGTCTGGCGGCACGGAGTAAATTTTCCCACGACGTGACGTATGCGCTGGAGATCGTCGGAGGAGGTTGTAGAAGGAAAAAATTCGGCAGGGACGACCAACGGGTCGCCATACACCATTTCAGCTGCCGAGAGGTCGAGGGCGTCCTTAGGAGTGGTCCTTAGTCCCAGGAGGACCCAGGGAAGCTGAGTAAACCAGTTGCAATCCTTGCAGCGGGACATCAAAGCTGCTTTGAGGGTGCGATGAAAACGTTCAACCATTCCATTGGCAGCGGGGTTGTAGGCCGTTGTCTGATGTAGGGTGATGCCCAGGAGATTCGCTAATGACGTCCACAATTGAGAGGTGAAAGTGGTTCCCCTGTCAGAAGTAATATGCTCAGGGATACCGAATCTTGAAATCCATCCAGAGAGTAAGGCAGATGTACATGAGGCGGACGTTGCAGTTTCCATGGGAATGGCTTCAGGCCAACGATTGGAGCGGTCGATGACGGTAAACAGGTAACGATGTCCTTGTGATGTGGGTAGGGGGCCTACAATGTCGACGTGAATGTGTGCGAAACGACGCTGAGGTTGAGGAAAGGTGCCCACTCCTGAATCCGTGTGTCGATGTACTTTGGAAGTTTGGCAAGAAGTACAGGCGCGGACCCAATCCTTAGCATCCTTAGAAATGCCGTGCCAAATGAACTTTGCTTTCAGCAGCTGTGCAGTAGAACGGCACGAGGGATGTGAAAGGCCGTGAATGAAATCAAACACCTGTCGGCGCATGGGAGCAGGAATCCAAGGTCGCGGTCTACCAGTACTGACGTCACAGAGGAGGGTGGTGTTGGAGTCTTCAAGGGGAAAGTCTTCCCAACGGAGGGACGTGCAGGATATCCTACAAGCTTGATACTGTGGATCCTGTCGTTGGGCTTCAGCCAGGGCGTTGTAATCCAATTCCAGTTGAACGGCAGCCAACGTGTCTCTTGACAGGGCATCGGCAACGGGATTCATTTTCCCAGGGACGTATTGGAGGGTGCAATTGTATTCAGCCACGGCGGAGAGATGTCGGCGTTGACGGGCGGACCAGGCATCAGACTGTCGAGTGAAGGCGTGCACCAGAGGCATGTGGTCTGTGCGAATGACGAAGGGCGTACCTTCTAAGAAATGGCGAAAGTGACGGACAGCCAAGTGCACCGCCAGCAATTCTCGATCGAAGGTAGAATAACCCGATTCTGCCTTGGACAGTTTTCTGCTGAAGAAGGCCAATGGGCGAGGCGAGCCTTTGACCACCTGCTCGAGTACTGCACCAATAGCGACGTCGCTGGCATCGGTGGAGAGAAGGAGAGGGGCGTGTGGGATAGGAAAAGTGAGAGCCGCAGCAGTTGATAGGGCCTTCTTTGCATTGCAGAAGGCTGCTTCTTGAAGGGGACCCCACTTCAGGTCCTTCGGCTTGCCCATAAGGGAGGCGTAGAGGGGAGCAAGAGTGGCGGCAATGGATGGCAGAAAACAGTGATAATAGTTGATCATGCCCAAGAATTCCTACAGAGCTTTGTCGGTCGAGGGCACGGGGAAGTTCTGAACGGCTGCTACCTTCTCAGGAAGGGGGTGGACACCTTCAGGAGTGATGCGATGCCCTAAGAACGATAATTCGTTGGCGCCAAAGGTACACTTGTCGTACCGGACTACAAGGCCGTTTTGTTGCAGGCGTTCAAGCACGATGCGCAGGTGACGGAGGTGTTCCTCTTTTGAGGAGGAGAAGACAAGTACGTCGTCCACATAACATACACAGAGAGGGAGGTCCCCTAAGATGCCATCCATGAGATGTTGAAACGTTGCCCCAGAATTACGAAGGCCAAAACAGGAGTAATTGAAGGTGTATGTACCAAACAGTGTGGTGATGGCGGTCTTGGGGATGTCTTCTGGGTTCATAGGCACCTGATAATACCCCTTCAGGAGGTCGAGCATAGAGAAAACCTTCGCTTTTTGCAGGTAGGAGGTCACGTCGGCAATGTTTGGGAGGGGGTAGTGATCCGATTCTGTTTGCATGTTCAGGTGCCTGTAATCCCCGCACGGATGGAGGGAGACGTCTTTCTTCCGAATGATGTGTAAGAGTAACGACCATGGGCTGGAGGCCTTTTGGCAAAGGCCCATTCTCTCCATTTCGGCGAACGTCTGTTTGGTGGGTGCCAATCGTTCCGGTGCCAGACGTCTGAATTTTGCGAAGACTGGGGGTCCCGTCGTCTTGATATGGTGATAAATACCGTGCTTGGCAGGAACCGTGGGCGTTTGGCGAAGTTCTGGACGGAAAACTTCCGGGTAAGACGTGAGGAGGTGGGCGTAGGCATCCGTGGGTGCGCTGATGTGGAGAGCGAGGTTAGAGGGGGCGGGTTGAAGAGGTGTCGACAAGTATGAGTCTGCGTTGACCAATCGTCGGTTGGCGACATCGACCAGAAGGTGGAAATGAGAGAGGAAATCCGCACCGAGGATCGGCATTGTGACGTCAGCAACGAGAAACTTCTAATTAAATTTACCGTTTCCGAACGATAATGTGAGGTTCTCGTAACCGTAGGTGGGCATCGCAGATCCGTTGGCAGATGCCAAGCGGACGTCGGCAGATGTAGAAAGACTACGTTGTGCCTTGAAGAGTTTCCTTGGCAAAAGAGAACGACAAGCACCCGTGTCTACCAAAAATCGCACGCCCGTTCCTGCATCCCGTAAAAAGAAAAGATTAGAAACATGGGAGGCCACCGCCACAAGCGATGGCCTACTTACACGTTTTTTGGCCACTGACAATCCTTGGCACATTTCTTCGCGGTTGCCCCGAATCTGAAGTGGTATTAGCAAAACTGCGGCGGATGGGAGGTAGTAAGTGGCTGTAGAAGTCGTTCGTTGGGGCGCGAGCGATTGGTGGGTGGTGGGCGGCTTTGTCGCCGCTTCGGCACGTCACGGGGTAGGTGTGTATGTCCTACGGCATTCATGTCAGCTTCGGTTGACGTTGAATAGGCATCCTCGTCGTCAGGGGTGGAGGCATTGATGGAGGTCTTGAAGTGGCTGTCCATAAGTGCGTCGGCTTTGGTCATCAAGTCCTTTATGGGTAAACTATCGACATCGGGTATGGCAGCGCGTACAGGTTCGGGTAAACGGCGTATCCAAAGGGCATGAAGTAGGTTCACCTCACCAGGAGAGCCGTCTGCGGCAGGTTGAAGGCGAGCGATACTGGTCATTTCCCTGAGGGCAAGCGAAGCCCTTTGGTCCCCCAACGGTTGTTGCGAGAGCTGAAAAAGCTTTGCTATACGGGCGGCTGGCGACGGCGAGTACTGCTGCAGAAGATATGTTTTGAGGGCGTCATACGCTATTGGGGTGTCTCCTTGTTCACAAAGCCAGTCGGATATTTCTGGGAAGGTGTCCTCGGGTATCGCCGCGAGAACATAATCCGCTTTGGTGGTTGAGCGAGTCACGCCCCTGATACGGAAGTGGACTTCTGCGCGTTGAAACCAAGCAAACGCCTCTACGGTGGCGAACGGTGAAAGTTTCAATGGGTCGGCCGCAGCGCCAACTGCCGAAGGAGAGTCCGTCTCCGTCATAGTACCAACGATGGAGGGGCGAGGGAGGTGGGGGGTGGAAGGCAGTGGGAGCGAGTCAACTTCTGGGGTCACCAATGTGACGATGCCGAGTGAGGGTTGTGAACTCAAAGGCAGACTGGAAACGACTGAGTTGTTTATTAAGAAACACGCTTCTTTATATACAAAACCTCAAGGCAATAGGACATGACCTGTTCGAGAGACAGACAATGTTACAGAGCAAAACGGAGACATGATCATTCAGGTTCTTTTTAGTGCGAGGGAAGAGCGCAGATACAAGCATAATATATACAAAAGGAATTATGTACAATTGTGTGACATACGGTTGGTACACTATCATCAGAGAACGGGCCTTCTTAGCGAATTTCACGTGGACCACTACAATCCCATCCTTACCTCTCCCACACAAAGCACGGGTGGCTAAATGGTTGATGAAACTAGCCGAGATGGACGACCCGTCACCGACTTATGCAAGGGGGAATCTTCGTTTCTACGTGTCGCTGGCATCAATCAGCGTTACGGTGATGATTCTTATCTCCGTTAACATCTTTGCTTGGCGTAGGTTGAGGCGAAAACAGGTGGAGCTCCAGAGGAACGTTTTGCCATGTCCAGACAACACTCCAATTGCATTGAAGGCATTTACATTTAGAGCCGTTTGAAATTGCCATTTCACTTGACTCAGGGGGGTAAAATAGTCTGGAACTGTGAATTGTGTGAAAACCGGTCAGTACGCTAGTAATATGTAGTTGAAGAGACTCCAGGACAATGCACTTGTATTTTATATATATAAACAGTTAAAGTATCTTTCGGGCACCTAATAAAATATTATAGCCCTATATGTTAAAAAAAAGAAGTATCTTTTGGGCACATAATAAAATATCTAAGCCGTATATATTTAGATAGATAGATAGATAGATATATAGGTCGATCTATATCTATATCTATATCTATCTATCTATCTATATATATATTATATATATATATATATATATATATATATATATATATATATATATATATATATATATATATGTATATATATATATGTGTGTGTGTGTAAACATATATATATATATATATATATATATATATATATATATATATATATATATATATATATATATATATATATATATGTGTGTGTGTGTGTGTGTGTAAACATATATATATATATATATATATATATATATATATGTATATATATATATATATATATATATATATATATATATATATATAGATAGATAGATAGATAGATAGATAGATGGATATATATATATATATATATATATATATATATATATATATATATATATATATATACATATATATATATATATATATATATATATATATATATATATATATATATATATATATATATATATGTATATATATATATATATGTATATATATATATATATATATATATATATATATATATATATATATATATATATATATATATATATATATATATATATATATATATGCAACCGTGGTGCGTGTACGTACCAGGAATTTTTATCTTGTGCACATCAATATCAAATTTGATGTATTTATATCTTTACCAAGGTGACAAATATTCTTAATCAGTTACTAATGAATAATCATATCAGTTTTGATGTAGTTATATCTTTACCAAGGTAACAAATATTCTTAATCAGTTACTAATGAACAATAATATCTATTATAATATATCTGTATCTTTGAAAAAGGTAACAACTATTCTTTAACAAGTTACCAATTCGTATGTACATGTTCAATTATTTTTGGTACCTCATAATCATTTGCTAGCAATATGCCATATCTAGCATATATGGATCTGCATTTTCCATCCATTTTTCTTTGTTTATGACTATGTATGTTAAGTATGTATTTTTTTACACATACCTTTTTTGCATAATCATCCTTAATCATTTGTTAATGGCTATGACTAAAATATATATCCAGTTACACTCCTAGGAAACCTATTTTTTGTATTTTTCAATACCTGAAGGTAGCTGTCCGAGCTAATGTAATGTATACATTATTAAACCCATGACCCAAGGGATCATTGGAGGGTTGGGAGTGTGTGACGACAGCCATAACAGGATGTGAAAATAGACTAAGCTAAAGCATTGCATAGGTAAACATTTATTCATGTCTTGTAAACATGTAACAAGCCTCCCGTGAGAAACAGTTGACCTATTGAACCCTACCTGAATCACCTGACTTCCGGATATAAGGCTGCATGATCATATTGTCTTTGTATTTGTAATAAACGCTGAGATAACTAATACTACGTTATCAACGCGAGCTTATTGCAAATCAGTTCTATTCATCTTTTCATACGGAATGGTCATCCGACCAAAACATCCATACTCCAGTGATGGAGCTAACAATAAACTTTGACTTATTCTAAGAAGTAACCTACAAGACTAATAATTCTATATCACATTGAAAAGACATGAGATAGAGCAACAATGTGTGCGTATAACATTCTCACACTAACATATATATATATATATATATATATATATATATATATATATATATATATATATATATATATATATATATATATATATATATACATATGAGCTCAATAACTGGGAAGTCATATTATAAGGTACTTAAAATACTGAGGGGAAGTCAATTCACACACCTTTGAAATGTTTAAATTTATTATTTATTGTAAATATGTCAAGTCCATGACACAAGGCTCTTCCTCTTCAATAATCAGCTTCTCCATACCTGGATGGGAAATGCAGAAATTGCATGTTAGTGGTGAAGCCTAAGACTTAACTTTAATTATATAGGTAAGAATAATACAGCAAGAAGCACTTATACATAGGAATATGCAAACTGTTACCTTACTGTAAGTAGGTCAAAACAAGAAAAACCAAGTATGACAACCATATCAAGGATGGATGATCCTATCCTGAAATAATACAATATCCATGTAAGTTTGCATTAAAGGAGATTCTTACAATTTTATGTTGACTTATCCAGAAATAACAAATAGTAGCTTACCACTATGTACAATAAACCCCTGAACAACCTTCAGTAGAGTTGCAAAACCACTGTAAGGACAAGAGAAATCTTTTATAACTATTAAACATGTGTGAATATCCGTGCTCTACTGATGGCAGGTAGGAAGCATTTTGATAGGCAGCGACAAAGGCTCAAAGAGATTGCTACTATTACCATTCAGTATTTTCCCCAAAAATACTTGGTACTCACCGTAGTCAATCCGAGCAAGAAGGGATTGAAGTCAATGCTTAGGAGAACGTGACTTTTCTCCACAAATCATCCACTAAGGTTAGTCAAAGTCGAGACGATGATGAAAAAATTAGTCGTAGGAGGCATAGTACATCCAGGTGGTAACCAATTACTCCGTCCAAATTATGGAAACAAGGGAATACTTCACAAATGCCTCTTGAGGGACCCTTGATTCTTAACAATATTATCAGAGCCTCGTCCAAGACATCCTCCAGGAGTACAGGCTCACACTGACAATGGAAGACGGGCTCAATGGCATACGGATATGGGGTGGTTCCTACAGGATAGCTCACTGCCCTAATGGTCTGACAGGACTGCCCGGACTGATCGGATTGGCAAAACTGCCTTGACTGCTGAGACTGCTTGGACTGCTAGTACTGACTTCTCAACCATTCACCGGTCTCTACGTTTCCTCGTAAACAACAAAAAGAGGAAGAGTCAACAATTTGCCAATCATAACTATGGCAGCAGGAAGGACTATAAGTGGTACCAAGTATTTATTTTTCTTATTTTGGTGACACTGAAATCGATATTTACGAATCCTTCCTGCCACTGTAGGCAAGTACATTAAAAATTTATTCATTCTGTATAGTCGTGGGGAGAAGATCGAAACTTGTTACAATGAAAAAATTTTCATCCAATGATAAATGAAAAAATATGCATGGACATACAGTAGAATTTAAAATGAAAAATAAAAATTGAATTAGTGAAGCATTTGTCTTGTCCTTGCCTCACTGGTTTCTGCAGCTTTCCTGCGGGGACGTGAGGATTTACCTAAGAAATTAATTTCAGGGGAAAGACTGTCAGGACAAAAATGGGTGTTCTCTAACATGGGGATAAGGTTAAAACATGAATCTTGGTGGTCTGACCGGTTTTTCCCTTTTTGACACAAGCATGGGTAATCTCACACAGATCATTAAATAAAAAATCTTCAAATGGATAATTACTTGTTTTAGAATATTCTTATTTTATTAGTAGGATATCTCCTACTTTTGTCATTTTGTTTGAGATGGGACGATATCTACTTTTTCTATCATCAGCATGATGAATTAGAGTACCTAAAAATTCACTGTTGTAGGTATCTAACAATGCTCTCGGACTTTACATATTTTTTTATATTTTTTTAGAAATATCTGAAACATGACAATTGGCAGGATGAAATTCTGGATCCTCTGGAAAAGGCTGTAACTCAGGAATCAAATTTAGTAAAGTGAACTCATATCCTCTGATGAGCTGTTCAGGTGTTATAGGCTCTGGTACATAATGTAGTCATCTCTTAGAGCCTCTTAAAAGGCTACCGGTCGTCTGATAACGAAATTTATGATATTACACATAAGTAATTCGAAATCATAAAATGAAAGTACATTATTTTTGATAGCTCCAAAGAGTAATTGTTTTACCATCTTAACAAATAATTCGACCAAAGAACCCAGTTGACTGCAACCCTTAAAATATTGCTGAAAGGATAAAGGTTTCACACAGTTTTCTTCAAAATACAGTCGAGTCTGAAAGCCATTAATGAAAGAGCTTATAATATTAGCACTTGCTACCAACTGCGTTCCTAAATCACTGATACACAACTGGGGTATGCCTTATTCAAAACAATGTAATTGGAAAGCTCTAAGTAAATCTGATACATTCAAACTTCTGCAGACCTTTAGATTAATGGCCCTTGACCAAGTACAAGTTATGCACACTAACCATATTTTCTGTGTCACCTTTTCATTTTTTACGTTGGTCCTAAATAGTAAACAAAACATTTGCAAAGGGAACTGTAGGAGGATCTAATCGGAATTCTCTATATGAATTTTGATTTAATTTTATGGTACGAATATGAAATCTTTGACAATCAACGCATTGCTTGAGAGCTTTTTTGACAACTGAAAAAATGTTTAGGAATATAGTAATACCTTCTAAGCTCAGTTAACACAGAATAACAACCTAAATGTAACAATTTTACATGTGCATCCCAAATAATCAACTTACTTAAATGACTGTCTGGATATAATAGCACTGGAAATTTGCCATTAATATTATGATTTCACTTCTTGAACTTACTTTTCACTCCTGAAATACCCTTTTCTTCCATAAATAAATTTAGCTGCGTTTTGATCGGAGGAATCCCTTTCTTGGAATTCATACCAGTTTGAAAATAGGAATATACCTCAAGGAAATGCTTACATTGTTCAACGCGTAACAAATGAATCAGAGAGGAGGCAAAATAGTTAGTAACTGGAGAACAAGGAATTCCTGCCTTTAATTTCCACTTGTGTAAGGACAAAAATACTCTGCGATAAACTAGTAGAAGTCTTAAACGAGAATAATTTTCCAAATCAACAAGATGGTTTAAATTTTCGGTAGCACAAATTAAGGGAGACTAATGAATCTCTGTGGCGACCTCAAATGCGGGGATAGTAATCGACAATTCAGGGACTTCGGTCAAGCTAATATCTGAGCCTGTAAAATACATGACTAAAGGAGCTGATTATACGATACACATCTAGTAATTAAATCGGCAGGGTTATTCTTACCAGAAATTAAATTAAACTTGACAGGATAAATTTAGCACAATCTCTGTATATTATAAATTCAGTTCAAAACAAAGGGAGAATGTTTATTTAATTTGTCTAGCTTCAAAGACACAGAATTTAACCAATGTAACGCACAAAGAGAATCTGTATAGGCCATAATATTCTCAATTTCTATGGATCTTATGCAAGATGGGCAACATAAATCTTTGTAAATATCCAGAGCACACTCAACACTTAAATGGACGGCATTTAGTTCAAAGGCAGGAATCGATTTATTCCTTAACTGTTTATTAACAAGTCTGTTCTTGGTATGAATAAAACTTAGATGGCCTGTATCAATATGCTGCAAATAAATAACACAACCGTAAATATCTCTACTTACATCTGAAAACACAAAATTGTTATATTTACCATCCCTAGAACCTACAGATCGTTGAACTCTTATAGGAAGAGCTCTATTTATCTGTTTGCAAATGTTGCTCCATTCTCGCTGCAAATCTGTAGCCAAGACTGTATCACAGCTTAAATTTTTCTGGCACTGTAGCTTATGCATTAATAATCTGCAGCGATTAAACAAGGGCATATTAAATCAAAAAATATCAAACTGAGGAAGCAATAGTTTGTAAAATTGACTTCTTAGTTCAGGCACTTGAATCAAGGCATATAGGGTTAGTAAAAATCCCATCAGAATTCCTGTCCCATGTTAGTCCAAACAATTTACTGGTGGTAGGGGTAACTTCTTCGGTCTCTCCGTCTATTTCCGTCTGTAAGGCTATATCTTAGTAACAACCTGCTGAATATAAAACCTATAAGGGTTAAAAATACGAGGAAGCTGTTGGTACGACCATTTAAACTTCTCTGAAGTATTAACAGTAATAGCCACATTATCCATGTAAATAAGCGAATAAATGGACCTTTTCAAACCTGATATGCGAGGATCCTCAGCGTGCTACAAAATTAAAATAGTAATAAAGAGCTATCATTAGTAAAAAAAGGACTACATCAAAGACCAGAAGGTAATCTCAAATTCTTGAAAGCTACTTATGAAAAATCACCTTTGCCGACATTCTTGAACCAAAAAAATAAAAGTTTAGCCTGATCATTTTCGGTCAAAGCCAACATATTGAAAGCTTTCTTGAGATAAAAAATAAGTAATTTCCTGTCAAATCTCAGATTCAAAAATGACGAAGATAGCTTTTGGTTTAATGCAGATCCAGAATACATACACTGATTATGAGACAAAGAACTACCGTCTACCAAGTCTTTAGGATTCGATAAAAAGACTACTCTACACTTTGTGGTGTCTTTGTCGGGTTTAAATATTGACATGGGAGGCAGAAAGGAATAATGAGGATTCTCAGCTTTAAAAACAAGATCATGAATGAGTTCAATAATTCCTGCGTTAATCTGTTCCCTTATGGTCTGATCAACGAGTTGTAGAAGACCATCGCACTGTTTAAGTTTTCTGAAATTAGAATTTAGTATTAGTTTAGGCAGTCTTTCATTTTTAGACAACAAATGGGAGACTTTGCCATTCAATAATAAAGGAACCATAATTCGTCCATCAGACTTCTCCTGATGTATGGTTTTAATTGAAAAATCAACCAACTGATTATTAAGCTCGACACTTTCATCATAATACACATTTTGATCATAATTCAAAAAATTACTGCATTCAGACTCCAAAATTTGTTCAGTGGCCTGCTGCAATTGCCTTTCCCTTAGTTTACCTTCATCATTGATAATTGAAAAGGAACAGTTTTACTTCAAAACCGTTGTCCTGGTCACCATCTGACAGAAAATCTATCCTCGTGTTTAATAACAACGAGCTACTACAAACATGCACCGTAGAACCCAAACGAACATTACCGCCAGGTACAGAATTCAAAACTCTTGGGATTACATTTAGGCAGATTACGTTGTTCAACATCAAAGCGACATTACCTTGTAATAAAATGCCAGCATGAGAATCTATGTTTACCGAAGGATCAACGTCACCAAAAATTACGTCGGTACCTGCTGAACAATGTAAAAAGTCTGTACCTAACAAGAGGTTAACATTATCAATAGTGCAAGTTTATTTGTTTAACAACTTATCAGCAAACTTCATACACTAGTTTTCAAAACTTTCAATTACTTTACCAAGCAAAGGCAATTTTAAAGCAATACTAATATCTGGTACAACTAAGCCAAATATTATAAAGGACAAACTACCTATTTTCACAGGCACTTCTACAATTTTAGTATAAAATTCTTTATTCCCATTAAAACCAATCACCCTAAGTTTAACATTCGAATTGATAGCTTTAAGGTTTTTCTCTTCAGCTAACCTACTAGTGATGAAGGTGCTTTGTGAGCCACTGTCCCTTAGACCTCTGTAAATGTCGCTGCCAATACTGAAAGAAAATGTGTGCAACACCAAGTTTCCATATGAGTTCAAGAAAACGGCAACACCGCTGTTTACTTTTTGTAGAGTTTCAAAATTTACTATATCAGATTGCTTAGATCTTCTGCCTTTGGAGGGTTCAGACTCGCAAAGACAACTAATATACCAACCACCGCAATTATATCAACGTCTTCTAAATCTGAAATGACAGTTGTTAGATTCATGACTAAACTGACCACACTTAACACAACCGTGTTTAGATTTTAAAATTTGCACCTTATTGGTAGGGGAAGGGAACTTGGAACATTCATAAATAAAATGAGAATTATTAGCATTACCAGTTTTAAGACACAAAGAACAGGTGGGTGAAGACCTGGAATCCGAATCACTCGTTACTGCCTCTACAGCTATATTTACAGCTTTTTCTTTTCGAGAAAAGTCCTTATACTCCTGTATATTCTGCAAGATTTTACTCTTTTTACCTTTAGCGACCTTTATGTCGTTCTCGTATCTCTCACATGCTGTAAAAAAGTTTGTCTTTATATCATTCAGGGCAGGGTGAGTCTTGCCTGTAATCTGAATTAAATGGCGCGGGAACCTCATTCAGCCCATACCAAGCTAAATACCTAATGAACTCATCAACGCTAATATTCAATGTCTCCACTGATTCACATACCGATCTGAGTTCGGAAATAAAGAGAAAGGGGTCTTCACCATCTTTCAAATGTAAAGTAGCGATTCTCTTAATGGAAATGCAAATGCTGAAATGAGCAATTCTTTGGCATCAGCGTAATGCTGCTTATCCGCTTCTAAGGAACCTAACAAAACCTTTCCTCTACCTTCAACTTGTTGATTAAGTAATAAAAGCAAATCCTTATGGAATAGTTAAAAGCTTTAGTAGCTCCCTCAAATTTTGTGATGAACTTCAAAAAATCTTCACCTTCTACACTACGAAACCAGGGAGGAGAATGCTACAGGTTGTTTAAGTAAACTTCTGGCTACATCGGTAACATTACTAGAGCTAAGGATACTCGTGGACATATCTAAGAGAGGTAAGCAGGTTTTAATCTTATCTATATAATCCTGACATAATGATAATTCAATCTCTAAATCTGCACTATCAGAATCGCCAGGAAATTTCTTATCCAAAATCTCAGTGTCCAAGTCAGTTAACTTATTTTTATAATTTACCAGAATGCTTTTGATAGATAATTTTTCTTCCTGGCTAAGAGTATTGAATGTGGAGGACATGTTAAAATATTCCTTCACCTTTTTGCGGATGACTTTCCTTTGACCAATAAGCACAGATAAACCAGACATTGTTAAATTATACAAGAAATAATGATCCTAGAAAGTAAAAAATATGAATGTAATGATCCTAGAAAGGAAAAAATTAATGTTAAAGTAATAAATCTGAAAAGAAATAAATTTCAGTTCACACAATCAATCCCGACTACCTTCACCAACTAATGGGATTCTGCATAGCGAAAAGCAGACTTCATTCGTCGTTGCCCCACGTTGGGCGCCAAAAGTTGAAAAACTGTGAAGTCACCTTATAAGGTACTTAAAATACTGAAGGGAAGTCAATTCATACACCTTTGAAATTTTCAAATTTATTATTTATTGCAAATGTGTCAAGTGCATGACAGAGGGCACTTCCTCTTCAATAATCAGCTTCTCATCCATACCTGGATGGGAAATACAGAAATTGCACGTTAGTGGTGAAGCCTAAGACTTAACTTTAATAATATAGGTAAGAATGATATGGCAAGAAGCACTTATACATAGGAATATGCAAACTCTTACCTAACAGTGAGTAGGTCAAGACAAGAAAAACCAAGTATGACAACCATATCAAGGATGGATGATCCTATCCTGAAATACTACAATATCCGTGTAAGTTTGCATTAAAGGAGATTCTTACAATTTTATGTTGACTTATCCAGAAATAACAAATAGTAGCTTACCACTATGTACAATAAACCCATGAACAACCTTCAGTAGAATTGCAAAACCATTGTAAGGACAAGAGAAATCCTTTATAGCTATTAAACATTCCTAAATACCCGTACTCTACCGATGGCAGGTAGGAAG
>NC_090753.1:39304177-39309177 GCF_036898095.1 Palaemon carinicauda | reverse complement strand
TAATAAGTATCAGTGATTAAATGTAGACCCACAGAAGACATATCCCAGGTGGATGGTCAATGTTAGTTGCAATAATTGTTTATTTTATAAAAAAAAAAATGTAAAAACATCTGTGGCAAGTGCATGAGCGAGAAATAATGTGATTTGAAAATTAACTCTCCACTTTTATAGCGTTATATCGAAAATTATCATGATTTCTTTTGATAAAGACCACAAAAATTAAATTCAAAATAAATATGACAAATGGATGTGGAAGAATAACAGAAATCCAAGTTATATGCTCATTTAACTAAATGGTTAGGCCTGTTTCACTATAATCAAGGTAATATATTTTCCAGCTGGTTATTTGATAATTTGACTTGTTTGAATATCTAGATGGTTGTTGCCTAAACATGGCTTTATAATAACTAAGGTGTCATTACCATGAGTTTTTTTTTTTTAAATATGGGCTTGGTTTACCACAATCTATAAACTTATTTAATCGGAACACTTTAAAAACGTATTGCTGAATCTTTCTCTCACGTATCAGTAAGTAGTTTGCGTAAAAAGATATACATTCCTTAATATGTATAAAATATATATATATATATATATATATATATATATATATATATATATATATATATATATACATACTGTATACGATACACACACACACACACACACATACATATATATATATATATATATATATATATATATATATATATATATATATATATATATATATATATATATATATATAATATATATATATATATATATAATATATATATATATATATATATATATATATATATATATATATATATATATATATATATATATATACATACTGTATACGATGCACACACACACACACGCACATATATATATATATATATATATATATATATATATATATATATATATATATATCTATATATATATATATATATAAATATATATATATATATATATATATATATATATATATATATATATATATATATATTTATATATATATATATATATATGTATATATATATATATATATGAAAAGAACCTCACGGGATATGAAAATAGACAATATAAGAATAAGTTCTGACTAGTTCCCCTTCTGCATTTTTCAGTTTTCCTGTGATTCTGATGTACACACACAGACACACACACACACACGTATATTATTATTATTATTATTATTATTATTATTATTATTATTACTATCCAAGCTGCAACCCTAATTGGAAAAGCAAGATGCTATAAGCCCAGGGGCTCCAATAGGGAAAAATAGCTTAGTGAGGAAAGGAAATACATAACTGAAGAGAAAAAATTAACAATAAATCATTCTAAATAAAGTAATGTCAAAAGAGATATGTCATATATAAACTATTAACAACGTCAAAAACAAATATGTCATATATAAACTATAAAAAGACTCATGTTCGCCTGGTCAACAAAAAAGCATTTGCTCCAACTTTGAACTTTTGAAGTTCTACTGATTCAACAACACGATTAGGAAGATCATTCCACAACTTGTAACAGCTGGAATAAAACTTCTAGAGTACTGCGTAGTATTGAGACTTATGATGGAGAAAGCCTGGCTATTAGAATCAACTGCCTGCCTAGTATTACGAACAGGATAGAATTGTCCAGGGAGATCTGAATGTAAAGGATGGTCAGACTTATGAAAAATCTTATGCAACATGCATAATGAACTAATTGAATGACGGTGCCAGAGATTAATATCTAGATCAGGAATAAGAAATTTAATAGACCGTAAGTTTCTGTCCAACAAATTAAGATGAGAATCAGCAGCTGAAGACCAGACAGGAGAGCAATACTCAAAACAACGTAGAATAAAAGAATTAAAACACTTCTTCAGAATAGATTGATCACCGAATATCTTAAAAGACTTTCTCAATAAGCCAATTTTTTGAGCAATTGAAGAAGACACAGACCTTATATGTTTCTCGAAAGTAAATTTGCTGTCGAGAATCACACCTAAAATTTTGAAAGAGTCATACAAATTTAAAGAAACATTATCAATACTGAGATCCGGATGTTGAGGAGCCACCGTCCTTGACCTACTAACAATCATACTTTGAGTTTTGTTAGGATTCAACTTCATACCCCATAATTTGCACCATGCACTAATTTTAGCTGAATCTCTATTAAGGAATTCACCAACCCCAGATCTACATTAAGGGGATGGAATCGATGCAAAAAGAGTAGCATCATCTGCATATGCAACAAGCTTATTTTCTAGGCCAAACCACATGTCATGTGTATATAGTATGAAAAGTAATGGGCCAAGAACACTACCCTGTGGAACACCGGATATCACATTCCTATACTCACCATGGTGCCCATCAACAACAACTCTTTGAGATCTACTACTTAAAAAATCAGTAATAATGCTAAGAAACGACCCACCCACTCCCAACTGTTTCAGTTTGAAAACAAGGGCCTCATGATTAACACGGTCAAAGGCAAGCACTAAAATCAAGGCCAATCATACGAACTTCCCGACCACAATCAAGGGATTTCTGTACTGCATTGGAGATTGTAAGAAGGGCATCACATGCTCCAAGGCCTTTACGAAAACCAAATTGCAAACTAGGGAATAGATGATTACCTTCAGCAAACCTATTAAGACGTTTTGCCAGAAGACGTTCAAAAACTTTAGGTAATATGGGAGTTATGGAAATTGGGCGGTAATCAGTGGGACTTGAGCTACCACAAACACATTTACATTGAGGAGTAACATTACCAATTCTCGAACAAGTGCTACAAGCTCCTCTTCTTGCTAACTTGCGCAAAATAACAGATAACTTCAGAGCTAAGAAATCTGCTGTCTTTATAAAAAACAAAAGAAAAATAGCATTTGGGTCTACACCTCCATAAGCATCAAGGTCCATCAACAGAGTTTTAATTTCACGAGATCAAAAAGCAAAATTATATATATATATATATATATATATATATATATATATATATATATATATATATATATATATATATATATATATACATATATATATATATATAGTGTATATATATATAATATATATATATTATATATATATATATATATATATATATATATATATATATATATATATATATATGTATATGTGTATATATATATATATATATACATATATATATATATATATATATATATATATATATATATATATATATATATATATATATATATAAGTGTTTGTGTGTGTTTGTGTGAGTGTTTGCGTGTTTTTTGTCGACTCCGGCACTCGGGCATAACTCGAGTACTAGATTTTCTAAAATTTAGTCAAACGCCCATATAACTTAGATTTATAATTTTTCTGCACACCCACTGGAGTTTTATATATATATATTTCTTTTAATCAGATGCTGAACTCCTTTGTGCTTAATAAAACGAAATTATAATATTTTTTTATATAGGCTAGCAAGTAATTTACAATCACATTTGGCCAATGGCGGTGCACTGGCCGGTTCATGCTGCCGCTGAATAATGAACACTCGATATTACATATTGAGAACTGAATATGATTCTACAGTTTTTTATTTTTTTTATTTTTTTCTCATGAACTATTACTGCTACAGTTAGCAACTGATAATTATTGTCAGTTAAAGATGATGACAGTAATTTAAATAATATATTCTAACTTAAAACTCCACAAGAGTTTCTAACTATGTACCTACGATGGATTTTGCCATTGTTACATCAGTTTTGACGCCGACTGTACCATGAACTTCCACTGTTAGAGTTCCCTTGCTTGAGGGTACACTCGAGCACAATATTCTATATTATTTCTCTTCATCTTGTTTTTTCAAAGTTTCTATAGTTTATATAGGAGATATTTTCCTTGTTGGATCCCCTGGACATACAGCATCCGGTTTTCCAACCAGGTTTGTAGCTTAATAATAATAATAATGATAATAATAATAATAATAATAATAATAATAATAATAATAGTAATAATAATAATAATTGGTAAAGTTACTACACGAAAATAGAGAGCTTGTAAATAGTCTCGAACCACAGTCTTTCAGATCACCAGGCAGAAACGCTTCAAATAGGCTATACATTTTTTTTTTTTTTTTTTTTTTTCAATTTGTCCTGTTTTCTGACAATTTTGCTTCTGTGATATAGTTGACATTGACGTATGAAAACATTTCTGAAGCATTTATGTTCAGTTTTTATATTTAATTGCCATTGTATTTTCCCTATAGATAAATTTAACATACATTTAAACTTTTTAACAACTTTCATAAGATTTTTATCATTGGTTTCTCTTTCAAATCACTCATATTTGGAATTAAACTTCACACGATGTCCAATAAAGATTCACATTTGAACTATCAATGCCCTGTCAACATTTCACATTGTTCAAAACTTTAGCCCAACGAAATACTGTGCCAAAAATATTTGTATCGGTATCATGACTAGCCTACATACTCTATAGATACGCTTTCGTAATATTTTAGTATTTGAAACTTTTAGAGAAAAATAGATCTAAAATACATGACAGCATATCGAAATATCTCAAATTCATTCTTTCAGTAAAATTGACTAATCTGGAAGCTAAATCTGCAAACGAAAATATTCTCACGTAAGACGGAGAGCAGAAATGGTCATTTGAGATATTGCAAAAGTTTCAGACCCAACTCAGAGGTGGATCTCTTCTTATCAGTCAGTTTCGAAGAAGACAGCCAGGTTTGATAACGAATCAATATTTCCGTCTTCGGTGATTTTTTTTAGTAACTAAATAGATTTTCGAGGGCCAAATTATAACTAAATCATATTCAGTAGAGCTTGAACATGTGACTATTACTACATTAATCTAGAATTCCAAGGGTAACTGTCTTCTTTGCCGTAAGGGAAAGATGTATGACACACTGAAGTTGTATAAAATTAGTTTTAATATGTTACTCGATTAAAACATTTTCATTAAACTTATGAGATAATTGCAATTAAAACTGACCATAAAAGGGTTTATCATAAATCACGT
>NC_090753.1:39278305-39295805 GCF_036898095.1 Palaemon carinicauda | reverse complement strand
CAATGTGAAATGTTGACAGGGCATTTGATAGGTTCAAATGTGAATCTTTATTGGACATCGTGTAAAGTTTAATTTCAAATATGAGTGATTTGAAAGAGAAACCAATGATAAAAATCTGATTATGAAAGTTGTTAAAAAGTTTAAATGTATGTTAAATCTATCTATAGGGAAAATACAATAGCAATTAAATATAAAAACTGGACATAAATGCTTCAGAAATGTTTTCATACGTCAATGTGAACTGTATCACTGAAACAAAATTATCAGAAAACAGGACAAATTGAAAAAAAAAAAAAAAAAAAAAAAAAAAAAATTATAGCCTATTTGAAGCGTTTCTGCCTGGTGATCTGAAAGACTGCGGTTCAAGACTATTTATAGCTCTCTATTTTCGTGTAGTGTCTGTAACTTTACCAATTATTATTATTATTATTATTATTATTATTATTATTATTATTATTATTATTATTATTATTATTATTATTATTATTATTATTATTATTATTATGAAGCTACAAACCTGGTTGGAAAACCGGATGCTACATGTCCAGGGGATCCAACAAGGAAAATATCTCCTATATAAACTATAGAAACTTTGAAAAAACAAGATGAAGAGAAGTAAGATAGAATATTGTGCTCGAGTGTACCCTCAAGCAAGGGAACTCTAACAGTGGAAGTTCATGGTACAGTCGGCGTCAAAACTGATGTAACAAATGGCAAAATCCATGGTAGGTATATAGTTAGAAACTCTTGTGGAGTTTTAAGTTAGAATATATTATTTCAATTACTGTCATCATCTTTATCTGACAATAATTATCAGTTGCTAACTGTAGCAGTAATAGTTTATGAGAAAAAAATAAAAAAATATTAAACTGTAGAATCATATTCAGTTTTCAATGTGTAATATCGAGTGTTCATTATTCAGCGGCAGCATGAACCAGCGAGTGCATGGCCATTGGCCAAATGTGATTGTAAATTACTTGGTAGCCTATATCAAAAAATATTATGATTTCTTTTCATTAAGCACAAAGGAGTTCAGCATCTGATTGAAAGAAATATATATAAAACTCCATTGGGTGTGAGAAAAATTCTAAATCTAAGTTATATGGGCGTTTGACTAAATTTTAGAAAATCTAGTACTCGAGTTATGCCCGAGTGCCGGAGTCGACACAAACACACAAACACTCACACAAACACACACATACACTTATATATATATATATATATATATATACAGTATATATATATATATATATATATATATATATATATATATATATATATATGTGTGTGTGTGTGTGTGTGTACATCAAAATCACAGGGAAACTGAAAAATGCAGAAGGGGAACTGGTCAGAACTTATTCTTATATTTTCTATTTTCATATTCCGTGAGGTTCTTTTCATATATATATATATATATATACGTGTCTGTGTGTGCATCATATACAGTATATATATATATATATATATATGTGTGTGTGTGTGTGTGTGCATCGTGTACAGTATATATATATATATATATATATATGTATGTATATATATACATATTATGGAATGTATATCTTTTTACGCAAACTACTTATTGATACGTGAGAGAAAGATTCAGCAATACGTTTTTAAAGTATTTCTACTGAATAAGTTTATAGATTGTGGTAAACCAAGCTCATATTAAAAAAAAAAAAACTCATGGTACTGACACCTTGGATATTATAAAGCCATGTTTAGGCAACAACCATCTAGATATTCAGACAAGTCAAATTATCAAATAACCAGCTGGAAAATATATTACCTTGATTATAGTGAAACAGGCCTAACCATTTAGTTAAATGAGCGTATTATTTGGATTTCTGTTATTTTTTCACACCCATTTGTCATATTTATTTTGAATTTAATTGGACGTTAAATTTCTTTGGTCTTTATCGAAAGATGTCATGATAACTTTCGATATAACGCCATAAAAGTGGAGAGTTAATTTGCAAATCACATTATCTCTCGCTCATGCACGTGACACAGATGTTTTTACAATTTTTTTTCATAAAATAAACAATTATTGCAACTACATTTAATCGCTGATACTTATTATATAAAAAGATGGATAATAATTGGAATTAAATAATAGTGGCAACTCGACGGAAGACTAAATAACAA
This sequence comes from Palaemon carinicauda, assembly GCF_036898095.1. Classification (NCBI taxonomy): domain Eukaryota; kingdom Metazoa; phylum Arthropoda; class Malacostraca; order Decapoda; family Palaemonidae; genus Palaemon; species Palaemon carinicauda. Next base: position 39,293,660 of record NC_090753.1, on the reverse strand, counting down.
AACGTTCTTCTCCCCAAGATCACTGCGTTCGTCCAAAGGCTGGGACTAGGGCTATTTCTTGGGAACTGGGGTCATGGCCCTTGCCCTAGTAGTATTGAATGGTGATGAGGATATTGATGAAAATTCCTCCACTAGTAGGCTGTGACTGGTCATTCATTAATTTAGTAAATAATTTTACGTTTGTGTCGTTGGTCAGAACTGAAGCCAAAGGTAAAATTGAGTCCGAACGGTCGGTTCATAAATGCACATATAAGAACTACCAACCCATCAAACTTTTCTGTTGATTCACGATTGATTCTGCTCAATGTTACGAAAATTTTCCCTTTATATTTCATTGCTACTTCCATGGTTTTGTGCATCCTCACTAGAATAATTACCAATACATGATTTTTTTTCTTAGGATTTTTATCAATATCATAGATAGGATATCGGTGCATTATATTTTAGCTTAATTTTTCTTGATAGAGCTTTCAATGTTGGCCAAAATAATTTTTGATATACTCGTTGTAGTTGCCAATTAGCGAAATTCAAACGAAATCCTCTGAAATCTGTTTTGACTATACAGAGGATCTGGCACTACTCAAGACTGGAGAAGAATGGTTTGATTTCGGAGTGTCCTTCTCTTAGATAAGCTACTAACCATAGCTAAAGAGTCTCTTCTGCCCTTACCAAGAGGAAAGTGGCCACTGCACTAGGATGGAGAATTTGGGAGAACTTATTGGTCTACCTACTGAGTCATCAGTAGTCATTGTCTAGTTTTTCCTGATCCTAGCTAAGGTGAGAGGGGCCTATGGTCAGTTTCTAGGGCATTGTCTAGTTAGGACATTATCACTGTCCCTTGCCTTTGCCATTCTCGAGCGACATTTAATCAATTAAAGGTGTGTCTTGAAGCTTTATTTCTTTTCAATTAGAATAACCATTCATGGAACTCTCTACAACTTGCATGGCATAGAGAGTATAGGGAGAGGGGCCAGGGGTAAGACGAGCCCCCTCCCAAGGACAAATCAAGAAGATTATGTGAAGCAGTGACTTTATTTAGGCCTAATTGTTGATAAGCCCTCGGATCTCTAATTAATAGAGTCATGACTAATCCTCAAACATGACATTGATATTCTGGACAAGACTGATTAGCAGATTGAATTCGCTGGTTATATGATGATTTCTAAATGACCTTCTGTTCTGTCTGATTGGAGCAGAGATGGGCTCTTATGATGGGCTTGGTGTGTAGTAGACTTTATGATATATCCTATTCCCGGAAGTTGCTTTTGTGTGTGTGTATATATATATATATATATATACTATATATATATATATATATATATGTGTGTGTTTGTGTGTGTGTTTATATATAGATATATTTATATTCATTTTTATATAAATATATATATATATATATATGTGTGTGTGTATATATATATATATATATATGTATGTATATATATATTTATATTTATATTCATATTTATATAAATATATATATATATATATATATAGGTATATGTATATACATATATATATATGTATATATATATATATATATATATATATATGTATATATTGTTTACAAATAGTGATCTATCATCAATACATTCGGAGCTTGCCCTAGGTTTATCAGGGAAGGAGATACATGTCTATCTTGAACAACGTCTTTGTCATTGTTTGGTTTTCATTATAGGGAAGAACCTGCTTTCCCACCGTTTAGAGAGAGAGAGAGAGAGAGAGAGAGAGAGAGAGAGAGAGAGAGAGAGAGTAAGAAAGCTGGTTGGTATTAATAGATATATACTGACTACATCTTAAGGATCTCTCTTACAAATATTATTAATTTAGGATTAATTACAAAGTATAACTGTGCACTGGACAGCTGCACCTAAATAGATAGTTCAAGCTAATTTGAGGCTTAATGAGGGTCAATGTATCATATGTATTTAGAGTTTTGGGTCAAATTAATATATGGAAATATCAAAGAATCCACCAGTACAAGCAAATTACCTAAAGCAGTTTTTCAAATATAGTTTAATTGAAGAACTTTTTCGATGAAATTTGAAAAATTCATTAGACTTTAACCGGAATTATTATTATTATTATTATTATTATTATTATTATTTTATTATTATTATTATTATTATTATTATTATTATTATTATTATTATTATTATTATGTTGAAAACCAACTACTGCTTTTGCATAATGTATCTAGTGTTAAAAAAGATTCCACTGAAAAAATTATATTATCTGATGTTAACATTCTTATTTAGGATCAGTGATAAATAAATCTCACTAATAAATAATATTTCCATTCATAAAAAATATTTTAAAAGAGATATTATTCTTATAATTTCATGTTACAGGGAAGCTTTGGAGAAAATTTATATAGCTTCGTAAAACTAACACTGAGAAAATTCTCTATAAACAATATTCATATGAACTTCAGTCAAGTCAGTGTTGTGAAAATATTGTCTTAGTTAATTAAGAAAAGCACCAACAAATGGTAAAACAGAACAATCTGGGTAATTCAGTGTTGCAAATATCATATTTACTACTTACCTAATCGCAACAAAAAAATTAAAGTAAAACCGACAAAAAAACAGGTACCAATTTTTTAGAAAATATGAGTCCAGAAATATTTTTCTTGGATATTTACGAAAAGAAGCTCAAAGGGGAAGAATTGGGAAATTAGAGACAATACGGTTCGAATTAGCTTCAATTGTTTTGAATAAATTGAACTTGAACGTGAAGTCAGCAGATGTTCCTAAAGTTATCATTGGGAATTTGCATTTCATATTGCAGATGCTCCAATTCAACTTCGGTGAAATCTATTCACAGATTCTGACATCAAAGTATATAACCAAACATTCGTTGTCTGTTTCAAGTATTTTCTGCTTATTTATAAAGCCCAGTATTCCCAACATCCCTGGAAAAAACATATGAACAGCATAAGCAGCATTTTCCTCTTAATGGTGAAGTTTTTTTTTTTCCAAAATATTAGTAAACAGTATTTTGAAAATTTTATTATTTTCCAATCATGGTTACTTTTGTCGTGTCCTCAGATAAAATGATCTCAAGGAAACTTATATATACAGAATAAGATTAAGTGATATTCATCCAAAGTCTGCATTCATCTTCTTGAAAGAAGCTCTCTGGTTTCCAGACCCCCACCCCTATTCCTTAGCCAGCCAAGAACCAACGGCCCCCTCCCACCAGCATCAAATAACAGCCCCTACCGCCAGCCCCCGCAATGCATAACCTCATGAAAAACAGCTTCATCAGTCAACCCGATGTTAATGAAGTACCACAATCACTTCCCTCTCAGGTCTAAGGAAACTCATTAACATAGTGGGTCGCGCCAAAAGAGATCTTTTGACTGATGACCTTCGTTGATCGTTGATTCATTAATCAGGTCGATGAGAGATGAAATATGGGCAATCACGCCTCAGCTTGCCCCTCCCACAACTTCTTTATATCTCCCCACCCCTCGAAAGCTATCACCCCTTTGACTCATCTCACCCAACCCTTTTCATATGTATGAGGGTTAGGATTTGATGTAAATGTAATTCTGAAAAAAAAATAAAGTTAATGAGATATATTAATGTTCCCATCTTCTCTCTTCTCTCGACATTCGATCAAATAATTACTAAGCAATACTGAGGATCAAATAATATGCAAATTTTCGTCTTACTTCTTCAAGAGAAAAAAATAAGATAAAACTAGTGATTTACTTTGTGGTTATTTTAACTCCAAGCATCATGTTTCCCCCGTAAATTTCACTCATATGTATATATATATATATATATATATATATGTATACAGAGAGAGAGAGAGAGAGAGAGAGAGAGAGAGAGAGAGAGAGAGAGAGAGAGAGAGAGTGCAACCTTATGTATATATAACTAGCCTTTCTGAGAGGAATACCTTATCGGGGTATGGGTTTGTGTATCGCCATGATATGCTAAGCTGGGCTAGTTAGGGACAGCTATACAAGGCTGGTTTGCTTTGAGCTATGAGACAAATATCTCCAACAATCTCCAACACACAGCCTGTGGAGGATTATGTTTTGTTTTATTTTTATTTATTTTTGTTTGACAAATCCACAGAGAGAGAGAGAGAGAGAGAGAGAGAGAGAGAGAGAGAGAGTAGTTAGTGTATCGATTGTTTGTTGTGAGAAAGACTGTTGGTATGAATGAGATTGTTTGTTTATGTTTTAGTTAGGTTACGACAGTGGTGAATGTCTTGGGTGAATGCTTATTTTGATTTTGACTGCAGCTAGAGGCTGTTGTGAAGGCTGGATTATATTTTATATATTTATTACCAGCGTGGAAGTGTTTGTTTATATTCTGAGTAAGTACAGTTTTGTTTATCTTTGCTTGTCGTGATTGTGAATGATAGGAACAATTTATTATTTATCTTTGATTATAGTGCGATAGTTTAGTTAGCTAGGAGTGTTCATAAGTGTTTTCTTTTTTTATTTTGGCAGGCCGTAATTCCTCCTTTGGAGAGCTTATATTTTGAATATTGATTGACGACCTGGCTTATAATAAGGAACTGGATACGACTGTTCAGATTTAGTTAAATGTTGATGACCCGGACCGAATGAATTTTGATTGCTGTTATTGATGATGATGATGATGATGTTGATGATGATTACGACCCCAATTAGGGATGCAGCTATGGCACATTGGCCCTTGTAGTAGTGTTACCTACAGAGCTGTGGTAGTTTGCCATTAAAGACAGTTGGCAGTGTGTGGACGACTGTATTGGTGTCCCTAAAATATATATATATATATAAACATATTTGGTTGTGGTGCATCTTAGTTTTAAGTTTTGATATTTTTTCTCCGGGTTTATGCGAATGTGGTATTTTTTATTTATTTTGTATGTTTAGCTTTTTTTTGTGTTGTCTGTATGATATCTTTAGTTTCAAGTAGAGTAATAATTTTGATTGCGTTTACTTTTAAGAATAGTGTGTTAAGGTTATGTTTTGTTTTCATTTTCCTTCTGTCCAAGAGTCCAGTTGATAACGTAAGGGGAAAGTTTGTGCAGAGGAGACATTTGTCAGTTAGTGTGATCAAGGGTGTGGTGGTTGTTTTGCAACATCCTGCCACATTATTTTGTCGCCCGAAGAGGGACTGTTGAGGTGGTATAGGAAGCTGGACTCTTTGACAAAGGACTGATGGGATTACGAATTAGATTTAAGGCTGAAGAACAGGTTGATGAAAAATGGGAGAACCGTTGAGGGTTTTGAAGGAGGAATTGCGGCTGAGTAAGGAGCGTGAGGAGAAGTTGTTGTAAGAGAATAAGTGGTTAAGGTGTGAGAATGAAGAGATGAAAAAAGAATTGAAAGCTCTAAAGGTAACTCTAGAGAGAGTGGAAGAAGGTTTTGAGATGAGAATGCAAGAGAATGAGGAACGGATGGAGAGACGATTGGAAGCTATGATGGGGCAAGTAATGGGGATGATGAAGACTTTAATGGGTGAAGGTGCAGTCGGAGGAGTGTCCTCATCTTCGGGTAATGGGTTTATAGTGGATGAGAAGGCTAAGGTTAGTGATAATGGGAAAGGAAGTGATAGTGATAGTGATAGTAATAGTGATAGTGAGATTGAAGATAAGGGAATTAGGCATAGTAAGGATGAACAGAAATGTGATAGGAAGAATGAGAAGAAAGGTAAAAGGGATGTGAAAAAAGAGAAGAAAAAGTGTCAGGATGATAGCAAGGATGATCGTGAGTGGGTGAGAGTGGTGAGTAAGAAAAGGGCTAGGAATAGTATAATCAAGGATAGGAGTATGAGTGTGGAATTAGATTCGTTATATTCTAGCGAGGAAGTAGGAAACAAGAGGGAAAATAGCAGTGAGAATGAACGTGATGTGTGTAAGACTGTGTTTATGAGAGAGGTATCTCGGTGTGAAAGGTTCAATGAGCATAGTAGTAGGGATGTATACGAGTTTTTCAAGGAGTATGAGAGGTATTGTCAGGATAAGTATGGTGATAGTAAGAGAGTTTGGGCTAGGGAGTTAGGAGAATATTTGACTGTGTATTTGTTGACGATGTATGGTGTGATAATGAGTGTAGGTGACGTTGATTATGAAAGTGTGAAAAAGAGAATAATTGAGCAGGTAAAACGTATGAAAGGGAGTGTTAAGTATAAGCGTAAGAAAGATTTTGATGAGGCAAGGATGAATGCAGGAGAAGCTATATCAATGTATGTATGTAGGTTGGAAACGTTAGCTAGGAAGAAGTATGGGGATGAAGGCATTAATGAGAATAAGGAGTTAATGAGGAAGTTTTTGGCGACCATACCTGAGAATGTGAGTGAATTTATTAATTTGAAACTTAAGGAGAAGATGAGGTGGACGAAAGAAAGATTGACATGGGATGATATCTTAGAGATAGTTGAGGATTGCGAGTTAGATAGATGTATGAAAGAAAGTAAATCAGTGAGTGTAAGAAGTGGAATGGAGGAAAGTGTGCCAGAATTTGTTAGTTTTAGAGATGTTTTTATGAGAGGACCGATGAGGGTAGCTGATAGTATAGTAGATAGGAGTGTTAAGACGAGTAATATGGGAATACCTGTCAGGACAAATGAAGGGTTTCGGCAATGGAATCAGGTTTGGAGGGATAGGAGTGCTAGTGTGCAGCGAGGTAGGTCAGGTAGTTGTGTCCGTGAAGACAAGTGTTATAGATGTGGGAAAGTAGGTCATCATAATAATGAATGTAGATGGGCTCTAGGTGCTTGTTTTGGATGTGGTGAGGTAGGGCATAGAATTAGTGAGTGCAAGAAAGAGAAAGGGGTAAAATGTTATCAGTGTGGTATGACTGGGCACATAGCGAGTGGATGTCGTAGTAATTGTATGAATGTGATTTGTGGTAATTGTGGTAAGGATGGTCATTATGCTAGCATGTGCAAGGAGCCGCGAGGTAAGTTTACTGAATGTGGTGTAGATGGGCATATAGCTAGAGTATGTAGGAAGAAGGGATTAAGTCAGCCAGGATGTTCGTGAAACAAGAGTGTAAGAGGGTTCAGCTGGGTGAGTCCTCCTGCGTGTGTGGAAGGAATAGGATCAATGTTTGTGAGAATGGGATGAATAATTGGTTGGAAATGAACAAGTATGAATCTAGTATGCATGAGAGGTTAGGGCTGGAAAATAAACAATTAGTGTTAGTTGAATATAGGAAAAAGAGGTGTGTGAAAGTCTTAAGTGAGGAGAAAGTGCAAGGGTAAGTTATAGGCATAGGTAGGAACCAGAAGTATGACAAGGGTGTAAATGTACAAGTGTGTATGGAAGATAAATGTGTTAATACAGATCAATCATGGCTGAGTATGAATGATAACTATAGTGTGTGTGGTTTTTCATTAGATGATGTAAAAGAAAGTATGAATAATGCAAGAATGAGAGATAGGAGAATGATAAGTAGTATGAATGAATCTTTTATTAAAGTAAAAATGTTTTTGATGAAATGGATGAATTGCTGACCGAAATAAGTGAGATTTTAGGGCCAGATGATAGTGAGGTAGATGGGATAGTGCATGATATATTAGATGATAGGGATTTGAATAGGAATACTGTTAATGTAGCGAATGATTGTGACAAGGAAGAAGTGAATGTGAGGGTGTATAAAGGCCCAGTTACTCGGAGTAGAGGTCCCGTTCCCGACTGCAATTGGAAAATGAAATAATAATGTAAGTGGTTGTGTGAAAATGTAGTAGGATTTGGCAAAGTAAGGGGGGAGGAATGTGGAGGATTAATCTTTTTCTTATTTTTTTTATTTTTGTTTGCCAAATCCAGAGAGAGAGAGAGAGAGAGAGAGAGAGAGAGAGAGAGAGGGGTAGTTAGTGTATCGATTGTTTTGTGACGGGCCGAGAGAGGGTTGTGAACTCAAAGGCAGGATGCAATCAACTGAGTTGTTTATTAAGGAACACTCTCCTTTATATACAAACCTCAAGGCAACAGGACATAACATGTTCAAGAGACAGACAATGTTACAGAGCAAAACCGAAGACATGATCATTCAGGTTCTTTTTAGTGCGAGGGAAGAGCGCAGATACAAGCATAATATATACAAAATAATTATGTACAATTGTGTGACACACGGTTGGTACATGGCTCCCCCCCTAAAAATGACATAGTGTATATGTTAAATCGGGCGCCCTGATCTAGAGAGGCGAACTGTAGGCGGGTCATCTGGCAGAAGATAAGCAGGTTTTAGACGATCAATGGAGACCCAGTCTTCTTTGCCCCGAATGTTTAGTAGGAATGCTTTCGGACTGCATCGGATCCCAAGGAAAGGGTCTGTGTAAGGGGGCGTTAGTGGTGGCTTGCTAGTGTCGTTGCGCAGGAAGACGTGCGTTGCAGAGTGCAAGTCCGTTGGTATGTGATGCTTCGCTGGGGGCTTGTAAGTCTGGCGGCACGGAGTAAATTTTCCCACGACGTGACGTATGCACTGGAGATCGTCGGAGGAGGTTGTAGAAGGAAAAAATTCGGCAGGGACGACCAACGGGTCGCCATACACCATTTCAGCTGCCGAGACGTCAAGGGCATCTTTAGGAGTGGTCCTTAGTCCCAGGAGGACCCAGGGAAGCTGAGTAAACCAGTTGCAATCCTTGCCGCGGGACATCAAAGCTGCTTTGAGGCTGCGATGAAAACGTTCAACCATTCCATTGGCAGCAGGGTTGTAGCCCGTTGTCTGATGTAGGGTGATGCCCAGGAGATTCGCTAATGCCGTCCACAATTGAGAGGTGAAAGTGGTTCCCCTGTCAGAAGTAATATGCTCAAGGATACCGAATCTTGAAATCCATCCAGAGAGTAAGGCAGATGTACATGAGTCGGACGTTGTAGTTTCCATGGGAATGGCTTCAGGCCAACGAGTGGAGTGGTCGATGACGGTAAACAGGTAACGATGTCCTTGTGATGTGGGTAGGGGACCTACAACGTCGACGTGAATGTGTGCGAAACGACGCTGAGGTTGAGGAAAGGTGCCCACTCCTGAATCCGTGTGTCGATGTACTTTGGAAGTTTGGCAAGAAGTAGAGGCGCGGACCCAATCCTTAGCATCCTTAGAAAGGCCGTGCCAAATGAACTTTGCCTTCAGCAGCTGTGCAGTAGAACGGCACGAGGAATGTGAAAGGCCGTGAATGAAATCGAACACCTGTCGGCCCATGGGAGCAGGAATCCAAGGTCGCGGTCTACCAGTACTGACGTCACAGAGGAGGGTGGTGTTGGAGTCTTCGAGGGGAAAGTCTTCCCAACGGAGGGACGTGCAGGATGTCCTACAAGCTTGATACCCTGGATCCTGTCATTGGGCTTCAGCCAGGGCGTTGTAATCCAATCCCAGTTGAACGGCAGCCAACGTGTTTCTTGATAGGGCATCGGCAACGGGATTCATTTTCCCAGGGACGTATTGGAGGGTGCAATTGTATTCAGCCACGGCGGAGAGATGTCGGCGTTGACGGGCGGACCAGGCGTCAGACTGTCGAGTGAAGGCGTGCACCAGAGGCATGTGGTCTGTGCGAATGACGAAGGGCGTACCTTCTAAGAAATGGCGAAAGTGACGGACAGCCAAGTGCACCGCCAGCAATTCTCGATCGAAGGTAGAATAACCCGATTCTGCCTTGGACAGTTTTCTGCTGAAAAAGGCCAATGGGTTTGGCGAGCCTTTGACCACCTGCTCGAGTACTGCACCAATAGCGACGTCGCTGGCATCGGTGGAGAGAAGGAGAGGGGCATGTGGGATAGGAAAAGTGAGAGCCACAGCAGTTGATAGGGCCTTCTTTGCATTGCAGAAGGCTGCTTCTTGAAGGGGACCCCACTTCAGGTCCTTTGGCTTGCCCTTGAAGGAGGCGTAGAGGGGAGCAAGAGTGGCGGCAATGCCTGGCAGAAAACGGTGATAATAGTTGATCATGCCCAAGAATTCCTGCAGAGCTTTGACGGTCGAGGGCGCCGGGCAGTTCTAAAAGGCTGCTACCTTCTCAGGGAGGGGATGGACTCCTTCAGGAGTGATACGGTGCCCTAAGAACGATACTTCGTTGGCGCCAAAGGTACACTTGTCGTACCGGACTACAAGGCCATTTTGTTGCAGGCGGTCGAGCATCATGCGCAGGTGACAGAGGTGTTCCTCTTTTGAGGAGGAGAACACAAGTATGTCGTCCACATAACATACACAGAAAGGGAGGTCCCCTAAGATGCCATCCATGAGACGTTAAAACGTTGCCCCAGCATTACGAAGGCCAAAACAGGAATAATTGAAGGTGTATGTACCAAACGGGGTGGTGATGGCGGTCTTGGGGATGTCTTCTGGGTTCATAGGCACCTGATAATACCCCTTCAGGAGGTCGAGCGTAGAGAAAACCTTCGCTTTGTGCAGGTAGGAGGTCACATCGGCAATGTTTGGGAGGGGGTAGTGATCCGGTTCTGTTTGCATGTTCAGGCGCCTGTAATTCCCGCACGGACGGAGGGAGCCGTCTTTCTTCAGAACGATGTGTAAGGGTGACGACCATGGGCTGGAGGCCTTTTGGCAAAGGCCCATTTCCTCCATTTCGGCGAACGTCTGTTTGGCGGCTGCCAATCGTTCCGGTGCCAGACGTCTGAATTTTGCGAAGACTGGGGGTCCCGTCGTCTTGATATGGTGATAAATACCGTGCTTGGCAGGAACCGTGGGCGTTTGGCGAAGTTCTGGACGGAAAACTTCCGGGTACGACATGAGGAGGTGGGCGTAGGCATCCGTGGGTGCGCTGATGTGGAGAGCGAGGTTAGAGGGGGCGGGTTGAAGAGGTGTCGACGAGTACGAGTCTGCGTTGACCAATCGTCGGTGGGCGACATCGACCAGAAGGTGGAAATGAGAGAGGAAATCCTCACCGAGGATTGGCATTGTGACGTCAGCAACGAGAAACTTCCAATTGAATTTACCGTTTCCGAACGATAATGTGAGGTTCTCGTAACCGTAGGTGGGTATCGCAGATCCATTGGCAGATACCAAGCGGACGTCGGCAGATGTAGACAGACTACGTCGTGCCTTGAAGAGTTTCCTTGGCAAAAGAGAACGACAAGCACCCGTGTCTACCAAAAATCGCACGCCCGTTCCTGCATCTTATAAAGAGAAAAGATTAGAAACACGGGAGGCCACCGCCACAATCGATGGCCTACTTACACGTTTTTTGGCCACTGACAATCCTTGGCACATTTCTTCGCGGTTGCCCCGAATCTGAAGTGGTAGTAGCAAAACTGCTGCGGATGGAAGGTAGTAAGTGGCTGTAGAAGTCGTTCGTTGGGGCGCGAGCGATTAGGTCTTGAAGTGGCTGTCCATAAGGGCGTCGGCTTTGGTCATCAAGTCCTTTATGGGTAAACTATCGACATCGGGTATGGCAGCGCATACAGGTTCGGGTAAACGGCGTATCCAAAGGGCAAAAAGTAGGTTCACCTCACGAGGAGAGCCGTCTGCGGCATGTTGAAGGCGAGCGATACTGGTCATTTCCCTGAGGGCAAGCGAAGCCCTTTGGTCCCCAACAGTTGTTGCGAGAGCTGAAAAAGCTTTGCTATATGGGCGGCTGGCGACGGCGAGTACTGCTGCAGAAGATATGTTTTGAGGGCGTCATACGCTATTGGGGTGTCTCCTTGTTCACAAAGCCAGTCAGATATTTCTGGGAAGGTGTCCTCGGGTATCGCCGCGAGAACATAATCCGCTTTGGTGGTTGAGCGAGTCACGCCCCTGATACGAAACTGGACTTCTGCGCGCTGAAACCAAGCAAACGCCTCTCCGCTGGCAAACGATGAAAGTTTGAATAGAGCGGCCGCAGCACAACTGCCGTAGAGTCCGCCATAGTACCAACGATGAAGGGGCGAGGGGGTGGGGGTGGAAGGCGGTGGGAGCGAGTCGACTTCCGGGGTCACCAATGTGACGGGCCGAGAGAGGGTTGTGAACTCAAAGGCAGGATGCAATCAACTGAGTTGTTTATTAAGGAACACTCTCCTTTATATACAAAACATCAAGGCAACAGGACATAACATGTTCAAGAGAGAGACAATGTTACAGAGCAAAACCGGAGACATGATCATTCAGGTTCTTTTTAGTGCGAGGGAAGAGCGCAGACACAAGCATAATATATACAAAAGGAGTTATGTACAATTGTGTGACACACGGTTTGTACAGTTTGTTGTGAGAAAGACTGTTGGTATAAATGAGATTGTTTGTTTATGTTTTAGTTAGGTTACGACAGTGGTGAATGTCTTGGGTGAATGCTTATTTTGATTTTGACTGCAGCTAGAGGCTGTTGTGAAGGCTGGATTATATTTTATATATTCATTACCAGCGTGGAAGTGTTAATTTATATTCTGAGTAAGTACTGTTTTGTTTATCTTTGCTTGTCGTGATTGTGAATGATAGGAACAATTTATTATTTATCTTTGATTATAGTGCGATAGTTTAGTTAGCTAGGAGTGTTCATAAGTGTTTTCTTTTTTTATTTTGGCAGGCCGTAATTCCTCCTTTGCAGAGCTTATATTTTGAATATTGATTGACGACCTGGCTTATAATAAGGAACTGGATACGACTGTTCAGATTTAGTTAAATGTTGATGACCCGGACCGAATGAATTTTGATTGCTGTTATTGATGATGATGATGATGATGACGATGATGACGATGATGATTATGACCCCAATTAGGGAGGTAGCTATGGCACATTGGTCCTTGCAGTAGTGTTACCCATAGAGCTGTGGTAGTTTGCCATTAAAGAGAGTTGGCAGTATGTGGACGACTGTATTGGTGTCCCTAATATATATATATATATATATATATATATATATATATATATATATATATATATATATATATATATATATATATATATATATATATATATATATATATATATATATATATATATATATATATATATATATATATATATATACATATATATATATATATATATATATATATATATATATATATATATATATATATATATATATATATATATATATATATATAAACATATTTGGTTGTGGTGCTTCTTAGTTTTAAGTTTTGATTTTTTTTCTCCGGGTTTATGTGAATGTGGTATCTTTTATCTATTATGCATATTAAGCTTTTTTGTTTTGTGTCTATGATATCTTTAGTTTCAAGTAGAGTAATAATTTTGATTGCGTTTACTTTTAAGAATATAGTGTTAAGGTTATGTTTTGTTTTCATTTTCCTTCTGTCCAAGAGTCCAGTTGATAACGTAAGTGGAAAGTTTGTACAGAGGAGACATTTGTCAGTTAGTGTGATCAAGGGTGTGGGGGTTGTTTTGCAGCATCCCGCCACAAGCTGGCCAACGTGGTTAGGAAATCTCTGCAAAACCCTTGACCTTTAGTGGAATGTAAACGGCGGCATTTTTTATACGTGTATATATATATATATATATATATATATATATATATATATATATATATATATATATATATATATATATATATATATATATATATATATATATATAAAGGCACAGGAAAGCAGATACTTCAGCATTTGGACAGTTTATTTGCTAAGATTTCGGGGACAACATTTCCCATCATCAGAGCTAAGAAAGTAAACAAAACACCAATCAATAGACATAATTACGTTAAGTCTATGAAATTAAGTTAAACACTCAACAATTATAACAAATACATTAAAGTACATAAAAAATGAAGTGGATGAAATACACTAGAAAATAAGAAATTAAACCTTTTCCTTCTGCATCCTCCTCCGACGATCTCCAGTGCGTACGTCACGTCGTGGGAAAATTTACTCCATGCCGCCAGACTTACAAGCCCCCAGGTGAAGCATCACATACTGACAGACTTGCACTCTGCAACGCACATCTTCTACGCAATGACACTAACAAGCCACCACTAACGCCCCCTTACACTGGCCCTTTCCTTGTGATCCGACGCAGTCTGAAAGGATTCCTACTAAACATTCGTGGCAAAGAAGACTGGGTCTCCATTGATCGTCTAAAACCTGCTTATCTCCTGCCAGATGACCCGCCGTATGTCACACGATCGTACATAGTAATGATATTTCATTTTGTGAATATATTATGCTTGTATCTTCGCTATCCCTTCGCACTAACATTGAACCTGAAATAACGTGTTGGTTTTTCTCACCGTTAACTGTTAACTGTTGCGGTGTCGGTTGAACAGGAAATTTCCTGTTGCATTGAGTTTTTGTATATCAAGGCGAGTGTTCTGTAATAAAGTTACTCCATTGCTTTCATCCTGCCTTTGAGTCACAACCTTCTCTCGGCTCGGCTCGTTACAGGTCCTTGTTTGGCAAGCTAAAGAAACTGGGTCTGAAGTCCAGCTGAAATTCGATAGTTTCTTGTAGTAACTGCAACCTCACCATCCTTGTGGGCTAGGGATGGAGAATGTTTTGGGATGCCAATAGGCCTAATTTCTGAGCCATCAGCAGGCATTGCCTGTCCGTCCATGATCCTAGCTTTATGGAGAGGAGGTTTGCGTGATGATCAACAGCATATTTGGTCAGTCATCTATCGCCAAATGCTTGTTTCATTTTGGGCATTCAATGTTTCAAAAAATTGCAGACTTAGGTCTTAAATATAAATATAATAAAGACTCTGATTATGTCTTAAAATTAGATGTTTTTTCCAGCATTAGCATGAAATCTGTTAGAAGCCTATGAAGAAATAATAAATGATGAAGTAATTGGTTTTAAATTCATCGCTTACTTTGACTTGACTTACATAGGAGTTGTAAGAGAACGTATTCGTAAGCGAAGGAGGGATCCAAAAATATTCTCGTCACCTATATTCAATGTAAGGAGTTCATTCTTCAGGATACTCCCAAAACATATAATGCTGCGGAGGGGTAACATTTTGCTATAATGCCTTCGGAAGGTGGAACATATTTGAATATTTGTAAATTTATTAAAACAGTGAAGCATGAGGAATGATTTATTCAATGTCAAATGATTCTCTTTTTTTCGATGAGATTCGTCAAATTCTTGTGCATGATATCGAAAAAGAGCTAAAAGTTTCAAGAGATTGCTAACGGAATACGAGTCGACGGGGAAAACAATTTTTGAAGTGTCGGGCAAATAATTTGTGCAAAATTTAAATAAACATTGTAAATCTATTTTTTCACTTTCAATACATTTCTCTGTATGTAATATGTATCTTATCAATGAAATTATCAAGTTTAATTCTCTTTTCATTTTAACTTCTCATGAAAAACTTGATGACACCTCAATAACATACTTTGGCAAGGATTATTTTGGTGTTGTGTAGATGAGATAAAAATTTATCTACACTTTTTCAGGTCTTAGATGCAGTCATAGATGTCCCTTAGCATTAGACTTTCTAAATTTCATTAGGTCATAAGGATTCTGG
>NC_090753.1:39270805-39273305 GCF_036898095.1 Palaemon carinicauda | reverse complement strand
CTAAATTCTAATTTTAGAAAACTTAAACAGTGCGATGGTCTTCTACAACTCGTTGATCAGACCATATGGGAACAGATTAACGCAGGAATTATTGAACTCATTCATGATCTTGTTTTTAAAGCTGAGAATCCTCATTATTCCTTTCTGCCTCACATGGAAATATTTAAACCCGACAAAGACACCACAAAGTGTAGAGTAGTCTTTTTATCGAATCCTAAAGACTTGGTAGACGGTAGTTCTTTGTCTCATAATCAGTGTATGAATTCTGGATCTGCATTAAACCAAAAGCTATCTTCGTCATTTTTCAACCTAAGATTTGACAGGATATTACTTATTTTTGATCTTAAGAAAGCTTTCAGTATGTTGGCTTTGACCGAAAATGACCAAGCTAAACTTTTATTCTTTTGGTTCAAGAATGTCAGCAAAGGTGATTTTTCATAAGTAGCTTTCAAGAATTTGAGATTACCTTCTGGTCTTTGATGTAGTCCTTTTTTACTAATGATAGCTCTTTATTACATTTTGATTTTGTAGCACTCTGAGGATCCTCGCATGTCAGGCTTGAAAAGGTCCATTTTTTCGCTTACTTACATGGATAGTGTGGCTAATACTGTTAATACTTCAGAGAAGTTGAAATGGTCGTAAGAATAGCTTCCTCGTATTTTTAACCCTTATAGGTTTTATATTCAGCAGGTTGTTACTAATGATATAGACTTAGAGACGGAAATAGACGGAGAGACCGACGAAGTTACCCCTAGCACCAGTAAATTGTTTGGACTAACATGGGACAGGAATTCTGATAAATAGAGCTCTTCCTATAAGAGTTCAACGATCTGTAGGTTCTAGGGATGGTAAATATAACAATTTTGTGTTTTCAGATGCAAGTAGAGATATTTATGGTTGTGTTATTTATTTGCAACATATTCATACAGGCCATCTAAGTTTTATTCATACCAAGAACAGACTGGTTAATAAACAGTTAAGGAATAAATCGATACCTGCTTTTGAACTAAATGCCGTCCACTTAAGTGTTGAGTGTGCTCTGGATATTTACAAAGATTCATGTTGCCCATCTTGCCTAAGACCAATAAAAATTGAGAATATTATGGCCTATACAGATTCTCTTTGTGCGATACATTGGGTAAATTCTGCGTCTCTGAAGCTAGACAAATTAAATAAACATTCTCCCTTTGTTTTGAACTGAATTAATAATATACAGAGATTATGTGAAATTTATCCTGTCAAGTTTAATTTCATTTGTGGTAAGAATAACCCTACACACTTAATTACTAGATGTGTATCGTATAATCAGCTCCTTAAATCATGTATTTTAGAGGCTCAGATATTAGCTTGACCGGAATCCCTGAATTGTCGATTACTATCCTAGCATTTGAGGTCGCCACGGAGATTCATGAGGCTCCCTTAATTTGTGCTACCGAAAATTTAAACCATCCTTGTTGATTTGGAAAATTATTCTTGTTTAAGGAGACTTCTACTAGTTTATCGTAGAGTATTTTTGGCCTTACACAAGTGGAAATTAAAGGCAGGAATTCCTTGTTCTCCAGTTACTAGCTATTTTGCCTCCTCTCTGATTCATTTGTTACGCGTTGGACAATGTTAGTATTTCCTTGGGGTACATTCCTATTTTCAAACTGGTATGAATTTCAAGAAAGGGATTCCTCCGATCATAACACAGCTAAATTTATTTATGGAAAAAAAGGGTATTTCAAGAGTGAAAAGTAAGTTCAAGAAGTGAAATTATAATATTAACGGCAAATTTCCAGTGCTATTACATCCAGACAGTCATTTAAGTAAGTTGATTATTTGGGATGCACATGTAAAATTGTTACATTCAGGTTGTTATTCTGTGTTAACTGAGCTTAAAAGGTATTACTATATTCCTAAACATTTTTCAGTTGTCAAAAAAGCTCTCAAGCAATGCGTTGATTGTAGAAGATTTAATAATCGTACCATAAAATTAAATCAAAATTCTTATAGAGAATTCCAATCAGATCCTCCTACAGTTCCCTTTCCAAATGTTTTTGTTGACTATTTAGGACCTTTCAACGTAAAAAATTAAAAGTAGACACAGAAAATATGGTTACTGTGCATATCTTGTACTTGGTCAAGGGCCATTAATCTAAAGGTCTGCAGAAGTTTGAATGTATCAGATTTTCTTAGAGCTTTCCAATTACATTATTTTGAATAAGGCATACCACAGTTGTGTATCAATGATTTAGGAACGCAGTTGGTAGAAAGTGCTAATATTATAAGCTCTTTCATAAATGGCTTTCAGACTCGACTGTATTTTGAAGAAAACTGTGTGAAACCTTTATCCTTTCAGCAATATTTTAAGGGTTGCAGTCAACTGGGTTCTTTGGTCGAAGTATTTGTTAAGATGGTAAAACGATTAATCTTTGGAGCTATCAAAAACAATGTACTTTTATTTCATGATTTTGAATTACTTGTGTGTAATATCATACATCTCGTTAACAGACGACCG
>NC_090753.1:39253305-39260805 GCF_036898095.1 Palaemon carinicauda | reverse complement strand
ATACATACATAAGGCCTTTTGGACCGTTCATTTTATCCGTAATAAAAAAAAGACGAAAGATCCTTATTAACGACAAATTGGAAAGATATATCTTGAACTATGCAATTAAACTTCATTGTAAAAGGATTGATAAAGATTAAAAAAAAAAATCTTAACGGTTAATTACAGTACCATCCATTTGTGCCATTTCAAAATCTACAAGATTTTGGAAAATTGTACCGTCCAGTTGTGAAAATTTTGTAATAATTATTGTTTATGTTTAACATCTACTGTTGAAATTTATTTAATTGCTCAATACATGGAAATAAAACAGTTTTCGTTGATTAGGACTAATTATGATAATTATATGGAATAAGATATATTTTACTTTCATAACTTGAAGGGTTTATTTTTACCAGACTAAACCATCCAAGAAATCGTATGTCCATATTATAAACTTATAAACAGTGTTTAGAAATAAAAGTAATAAAAAATTTTAACTTTTGTAATGAACTAGACCACCTACGCCATTGGATTACATTTACTTATATTTATAAACAGTATATTGAATAGAATAAGACCAAAATAACATAATCTATATTCAACCAAACCACTAAACATTATTTGTTTTTATTTTCATGTCGCGTTTTTTACTTTTTTTTTTTTTTTACATCTCTTCACCGGTTTCTGAACTTGCATCTTAGAAACTTTTCCGGTTGAAAGAAAGAAAAAAAGCTATGCAAACGACCATTGGTAAAAGTAAATCGGCCGTCCTACAGTGTGCTGATGACTCTCTTATTATTTGCAGAACGCCACAGGAATTACAATGCTTGCTTACCAGAATGCTTGAAATATCAAACAAGTTTGGGTTTATAATGAATAGAAGAAAGGCAAATGATGAGAATGGAATATGCATTGGACCGAAAAAAGGTTTAATGAGGAAGAATTATTTAAATTGTACCAACCGTGTGTCACACAATTGTACATAATTCCTTTTGCATATATTATGCTTGTATCTTCGCTCTTCCCTCGCACTAAACGAACATGAAAATTCATGTCTGCTGTTTCCTCTGTAACATTGTCTGTCTTGTTAACTTGTTATGTCCTGTTGCCTTGAGGTTTTGTATATAAAGGAGAGTGTTCTATAACAATATAACTCAGTTGATTGCACCCTGCCTTTGAGTTCACAACCCTCACGCGGCACCGTCACATTGGTGACCCCGGAAGTCGACTCGCTCCCACTGCCTTCCACCCCCACCTCCCTCGCCCCTCCATCGTTGGTACTATGACGGAGACGGACTCTACTACAGCAGTTGGCCCTGCGGCCGCCCCATTGAAACTTTCACCGTTCGCCAGCGGAGAGGCGTTTGCTTGGTTTCAGCGCGCAGAAGTCCACTTTCGTATCAGGGGCGTGACTCGCTCAACCACCAAAGCAGATTATGTTCTCGCGGCGATACCCGAGGACACCTTCCCAGAAATATCCGACTGGCTTTGTGAACAAGGAGACACCCCAATAGCGTATGGCGCCCTCAAAACATACCTTTTGCAGCAGTACTCGCCGTCGCCAGCCGCCCGTATAGCAAAGCTTTTTCAGCTCTCGCAACAACCGTTGAGGGACCAAAGGGCTTCGCTTGCCCTCAGAGAAATGACCAGTATCGCTAGCCTTCAACCTGCCGCACACGGCTCTCCTCGTGAGGTGAACCTACTTCGTGCCCTTTGGATACGCCGTTTACCCGAACCTGTACGTGCTGCCATACCCAATGTCGATAGTTTACCCATAAAGGACTTGATGACCAAAGCCAACGCCCTTATGGACAGCCACTTCAAGACCTCCATCAACGCCTCCACCCCTGACGACGAGGATGCCTATTCAACGTCAACCGAAGGTGACATGAATGCCGTAGGACATACACGCCTACCCCATGACGTGCCGAAGCAGCGACAAAGCCGCCCACCACCCACCAATCGCTCGCGACCCAACGAACGACTTCTACAGCCACTTACTACCTCCCATCCGCCGCAGTTTTGCTACTACCACTTCAGATTCGGGGCAACTGCAAAGAAATGTGCCAAAGATTATCAGTGGCCAAAAAACGTGTAAGTAGGCCATCGCTTATGGCGGGGGCCTCCCATGTTTCTAATCTTTTCTTTTTACAGGATGCAAGAACGGGCGTGCGATTTTTGGTAGACACGGGTGCTTGTCGTTCTCTTTTGCCAAGGAAACTCTTCAAGGCACGACATAGTCTGTCTACATCTGCCGACGTCTGCTTGGTAGCTGCCAACGGATCTGCGATACCCACCTACGGTTACTAGAACCTCCCATTATCGTTCGGAAACGGTAAATTCAATTGGAAGTTTCTCGTTGCTGACGTCACAATGCCAATCCTCGGTGCGGATTTCCTCTCTCATTTCCACCTTCTGGTCGATGTCGCCCACCGACGATTGGTCAACGCAGACTCGTACTTGTCGACACCTCTTCAACCCGCCCCCTCTAACCTCGCTCTCCACATCAGCGCACCCACGGATGCCTACGCCCACCTCCTCACGTCGTACCCGGAAGTTTTCCGTCCAGAACTCAGCCAAACGCCCACGGTTCCTGCCAAGCACGGTATTTATCACCATATCAAGACGACGGGACCCCCAGTCTTCGCAAAATTCAGACGTCTGGCACCGGAACGATTGGCAGCCGCCAAACAGACGTTCGCCGAAATTGAGAAAATGGGCCTTTGCCAAAAGGCCTCCAGCCCATGGTCGTCACCCTTACACATCGTTCTGATGAAAGACAGCTCCCTCCGTCCATGCGGGGATTACAGGCGCCTGAACATGCAAACAGAACCGGATCACTACCCCCTCCCAAACATTGCCGATGTGACCTCCTACCTGCACAAAGCGAAGGTTTTCTCTACGCTCGACCTCCTGAAGGGGTATTATCAGGTGCCTATGAACCCAGAAGACATCACCAAGACCGCTATCACCACTCCGTTTGGTACATACACCTTCAATTACTCCTGTTTTGGCCTTCGTAATGCTGGGGCAGTGTTTCAACGTCTCATGGATGGCATCTTAGGGGACCTCCCTTTCTGTGTATGTTATGTGGACGACACACTTGTGTTCTCCTCCTCAAAAGAGGAACACCTCCGTCACCTGCGCATCGTGCTCGACCGCCTGCATCAAAACGGCTTGTAGTCCACTACGACAAGTGTACCTTTGGCGCTAACGAAGTGTCGTTCTTAGGGCACCGTATCACTCCTGAAGGAGTCCATCCCCTCCCTGAGAAGGTAGCAGCCGTTCAGAACTTCCCCGCACCCTCGACCGTCAAAGCTCTGCAGGAATTCTTGGGCATGATCAACTATTATCACCGTTTTCTGCCAGGCATTGCCGCCACTCTTGCTCCCCTCTACGCCTCCCTCAAGGGCAAGCCAAAGAACCTGAAGTGGGGTCCCCTTCAAGAAGCAGCCTTCTGCAATGCAAAGAAGGCCCTATCAACTGCTGCGGCTCTCACTTTTCCTATCCCACACGCCCCTCTCCTTCTCTCCACCGATGCCAGTGACGTCTCTATTGGTGCTGTACTCGAGCAGGTGGTCAAAGGCTCGCCCCGCCCATTGGCCTTCTTCAGCAGAAAACTGTCCAAGGCAGAATCGGGTTATTCTACCTTCGATCGAAAATTGCTGGCCGTGCACTTGGCTGTCTGTCACTTTCGCCATTTCTTAGAAGGTACGCCCTTCGTCATTCGCACAGACCACATGCCTCTGGTGCACGCCTTCACTCAACAGTCTGACGCCTGGTCCTCCCGTTAACGCCGACATCTCTCCGCCGTGGCTGAATACAATTGCACCCTCCAATACGTCCCTGGGAAAATGAATCCCGTTGAAGATGCCCTGTCAAGAAACACGTTGGCTGCAGTTCAACTGGGATTGGATTACAACGCCCTGGCTGAAGCCCAACGACAGGATCCAGAGTATCAAGCTTGTAGGACATTCTGCACGTCCCTCCGTTGGGAAGATTGTCCCCTCGAAGACTCCAACACCACCCTCCTCTGTGAAGTCAGTACTGGTAGACCGCGACCTTGGATTCCTGCTTCTATGCGCCGACAGGTGTTTGATTTCGTTCACGGCCTTTCACATCCCTCGTGCCGTTCTACTGCACAGCTGCTGAAGGCAAAGTTCATTTGGCACGGCATTTCTAAGGATGCTAATGATTGGGTCCGCGCCTGTACTTCTTGCCAAACTTCCAAAGTACATCGACACACGGATTCAGGAGTGGGCACCTTTCCTCAACCTCAGCGTCGTTTCGCACACATTCACGTCGACGTTGTAGGCCCCCTACCCACATCACAAGGACATCGTTACCTGTTTACCGTCATCGACCGCTCCACTCGTTGGCCTGAAGCCATTCCCATGGAAACTACAACGTCCGCCTCATGTACATCTGCCTTACTCCCTGGATGGATTTCAAGATTCGGTGTCCCTGAGCATATTACTTCTGACAGGGGAACCACTTTCACCTCTCAATTGTGGACGTCATTAGCGAATCTCCTGGGCATCACCCTACATCAGACAACGACCTACAACCCCGCTGCCAATGAAATGGTTGAACGTTTTCATCGCACCCTTCAAGCAGCTTTGATGTCCCGCTGCAAGGATTGCAACTGGTTTACTCAGCTTCCCTGGGTCCTCCTGGGACTAAGTACCACTCCTAAAGACGCCCTCGACGTCTCGGCAGCTGAAATGGTGTATGGCGACCCGTTGGTCGTCCCTGCCGAATTTTTTCCTTCTACAACCTCCTCTGACGATCTCCAGCGCATACGTCACGTCGTGGGAAAATTTACTCCGTGCCGCCAGACTCACAAGCCCCCAGCGAAGCATCACACACCAACGGACTTGCACTCTGCAACGCACGTCTTCCTGCGCAACGACACTAGCAAGCCACCACTAATGCCCCTTTACACGAGCCCTTTCCTTGTGATCCGCCGCAGTCCGAAAGCATTCCTACTAAACATTCGGGGCAAAGAAGACTGGGTCTCCATTGATCGTCTAAAACCTGCTTATCTTCTGCCAGACGACCCGCCTAAGTTCGCCTCTCCAGATCAGGGCGCCCTATTTAACATGTACAGTATGTCCTTTTTAGGGGGGGAGCCATGTACCAAACGTGTGTCACACAATTGTACATAATTCCTTTTGCATATATCATGCTTGTATCTTCGCTCTTCCCTCGCACTAAACGAACATGAAAATTCATGTCTGCTGTTTCCTCTGTAACATTTTCTGTCTTGTTAACTTGTTATGTCCTGTTGCCTTGACGTTTTGTATATAAAGGAGAATGTTCTATAACAATATAACTCAGTTGATTGCAAACTATGACCTCTAATACAAGGTCTTAAGAATTGGAGATTAATGAAATATTATAAAAAGTAAATCAGACAATGGCTAGGTTAAGTAAAATGGGGCAATGAAATCGCCTGAAATTACAAATAAAATCCAGGCTATTTATCACACAAATAAGATTGGTATTAATTAATGGACATGAGTTATGGAATGACGATGAACAATCTCCAACAGATTTAGTTGATTTGAGAACAAAGCCCTCGGAAGAATATTGGGAGTTAAATGGAAGGACAGGAATAAAAATGAAATGATAAGAGATTACTCGAGTGTCATATGAGGATGAGATCATGGTTAGGGGCAGATGGAGATGATTTGGGCATGCTCTTCACACTCCCCAAGAGAGTTTAGTTCACCAAATATCTAAATTGGCTCCTCAAAGTACTGGAAGAGTTGGAAGTCCCAGGGCTACATGGCTAAGGAATAAGAAGCGTGAAGTCGGAGATGATGAATGGAGAAGTATTGAATAAAAGCTCAAGATAGAGACGACTGGAGAAATCTAACGAGGCCCTTTGCGTCAGTAGGCGTAGGGGGAGATGATGATGATATTTGCTGCTCACTCTAACTAAACACAAAGGAGTAAAATCCATTTTTTTTTTTGTGTCTTACTTTAATATAGTTTCATTTTATTCGTCAGTGAAGAATTTTAACAATATCAGAGTCTGAAATTCTTGGTTTTATATTTTGGTGAAACAATTGTATTCGAAAGTGGAAGGGAACTCCAGTGACTGTATTCATAGTTTGCATATTGAAACATACTAACAAAATTCAACAAATATCTCGCTGGTGAATGTAATGCAAATTCCGCAGACCTGAAAACACGATTATGCTAATAGTAGATAAATGATTAAGCCTCTTTGAAACTCAGAGAGAGAGAGAGAGAGAGAGAGAGAGAGAGAGAGAGAGAGAGAGAGAGAGAGAGAGAGAGAGAGAGAGAGATGAATTTATAGAATGATCTGTCTTAGGCTATTAGAAAATATTACCTTGAATTACTTAAAAGAAGTTGTTTCACAAAAGACAATGGGAATGAAGGAATCCTTCTTACATTATTAAATATTTAATAATAAAAGAGAAAATTTTTTTAGCTCTCTCTCTCTCTCTCTCTGTTTCGGATAAATAGCCATGTACCACACATGTATCACACACGTTCGTACACTGTAACGGTATTTCTGTTTTTGTACATGGTTATTGCTCTCTCCTTGCTCTGATAACCTGTTTATGCCTGTATGTTCCTAATTCATTGTGTTTGGATTTTTGTGCCGTTTTTTACTGGAACGTGTTGTATATATACTCACGCTCCATACAAAAAAAATTCAGTTGCATTCACCCAGCTTTTCAGTCATCATCTAACTGGACTGGTGTATCTGCACATAAGTGACCAGCAGAATGTCCAGCTCTCTCATAGTTTCCCCTGCATTATTGTGTCTTACTCTTTTATGATGTTGACCTCAGAAACTGACTCTATTATCAACGCCTTCCCCCTGAGACTACCGTCCTTTGCTAGGGGGAGAGCGTACACCTGGTTGCAGCATGTTAAAGCTGAGTTTCGCATCTATGGAGTAACTGAGTCGAGCACCACAGCAGAATACGTTCTCTCGGCGATCCCTGAGGAAACTTCCCTGGAAATCTCTGATTGGCTGTGTGAGCAAGGGAACACACATAATTTATAACATACGACTCCTTCATATCTTACCTTCAGGAGCAGTTCTAGCCATCGCCAGCCGTCCGCATAGCAATACTTTTCCAGCTCCCTCAAAAACCATTGAGGAATCAAAAAGCTTCACTTGCCCTCAAGGAAAGGTCCAGTATTACCCGTCTGCAGCCTGCGGCAGACGGCTCAACATATGAAGTGAATCTATTTTTTGTCCTTTGGGTACAGGGCTAATCCCAACCTGTACGTGCTGTCATCTCCGATGTCGATATTTTGCACATGAAGGACCTGATAAAGTAAGTTGATGCCCCTATGGATAGCCACATCCCCACATTCAAATCCTCCACTCCTGACAATGTGGACAAATATTCAAAATCAACCGAAGCTGCCCTAAATGCAGTAGGACACAGACTCCTGTGACGTTTTAGGCCAATGAAGAAACAGCCCACTACCCACCACTGACTCAAGCCTCAACCAACGACCTCTAAA
>NC_090753.1:39245805-39248305 GCF_036898095.1 Palaemon carinicauda | reverse complement strand
TGATACGAATTTCCTGACCACAATCAAGGGATATCTGTACAGCATTGGAGATTGTAAGAAGGGCATCACATGCTCCAAGGCCTTTACGAAAAACAAATTGCAAACTAGGGAGTAGATGATTATCTTCAGCAAACCTATTAAGGCGTTTTGCCAGAAGAAGTTCAAAAACTTTAGATAATATGGTAGTTATGGAAATTGGGAGGTAATCAGTGGGACTTGAGCTACCACAAACACATTTACATAGAGGAGTAACATTACCAATTTACCAACAAGTGCTAAAAGCACCTCTTCTTGCTAACTTGCGCAAAATAACAGATAACTTTGGAGCTAAGAAATCTGCAGTCTCTAAAAAAAAAAGGAAAAATACCATTTGGGTCTATACCTCCATAAGCATCAAGGTCCATCAACAGAGCTTTAATCTCACGAGATCGAAAAGCTAAACTAGTTAGTTTAGCCTCAGGAAAACAGGAATGAGGAAGTCCAAATTTTCATTACTCTGTTTACTGTCAAAAACATCAACCAAAAGGGTTGCCTTTTCCTTTGGACAGTGAGTGACTGAGCCATCTGGTTTAAGTAAAGGAGGAACTGTTGCATCTACACCAAAGAGTGCAGATTTAAGGGTAGACCACCATTTATGTTCCTGAGTTGTACCAGAAAGGGTTTCTTTTATGGTTAAATTGTACTCCTTTTCAGCTGAGGCATAAACTCTCTGAGCAAAAGCTCAAAGCTGAGTATAGTTGTTCCAGGTCAAATCTGATCTGTTACCTTTCCAAAGATGATAGGCCTCCTGCTTCTCCAAATAAGCACGTCTACAATCATAATTGAACCAGTTTGTCCTTAACTCGGTACCTTAGCACACGAGAAGGTATACACCTATCAATTATGTTGACTAGATTCTCATTCAAAGGGACAAAAGGATCTACACTATTATATAATTGTGACCAATTCAAGAACCAAAGATCATGCAAAATCCCATTCCAGTCTGCTTGGGATTTCATATAAATTTGACATGAGTATGAGATATCAGGGACAGGCTGCTCAATCTTCACTATTAATGAAATCGAGGCATGATCAGATGTCCCGTCTGGAGAACCAACCTTACTAGTTATAGGGCCAGGGTAGTCAGTGTATACGAGGGCCAAGCAATTACTAGACCTGTGAGTAGCTTCATTTATGATTTGCTCACAGCCTGATTCAGAGGCAAAATCTAAAGCTCTTAGGCCATAGCGATCGGTAGGAGAAATAGAACTTAACCACTCCCTATGATGAGCATTAAAATCACCAACAAAGACAAAAGAAGCCTTTCTATCATCTTCTTGTATCTTAGCCATAATGGTATGAATACAATCGAAGATAGAATCATCCATGTCTGGATTCCAGTAGATCGAACAAAAATAAAAGTTGTTATGCCTGCCACAAACTTTTATTACCTGAATCTCATATGGCCAATATTTCACTAACTCTAGCCCCTGAGGCTATTGCGAACAAGAAATTGACTTTATGTTCTAGTTCTTTTAGAGTACACTCCTCATTGTTAGGTTTGAAGCATAGTGCAAGACTTTAACCAACGCCCATGTAATGGGCTTTGGAGTGGTTGCTGACTTGGGTCTAGTGCATGCTTTGTACCCTAAAAAAAGGTTTCACTTATGAGGTCCGTCTCAAGGGTGTATAGAAGAGGTCTAGTCAGGGCCGACTTACACGTGGTTATCGTAGTGGAAGTCAGGCCTCGTTCAAGTAGGTAAAAGAAGAAAGAGAGACAGGAACATGTTGAAATTCTTGTTGGTCCCCTTGTTTTCACGAGGGTTACTCTTTCTTCCAAGACAATCCACATTGTCTCCTGGTTGGACTTGACTTGTACTCTACAATGAAGTCAGCCACATTCTTCGAGATCCCAAACTTTTGTTCGGTGCTAGGGAGAAAAAATCATGAGATGAAATATAACAGCCAACTTCTGCACCAGTTTGGATAAAACTTGGTACGACAGAGGAAACAGCTACAGTTTCAATTCTAGAATTAGAGGAAACCAATTGTTCTTGGGCCATTTGGGGGCCACTACAGCAGCTGTTCCCCTGCAGGAACCTAGCTTGTCGAGGACTTTTAGCAGGAGATTGGTTGGTGGAAACAGATAAATTCGATTCCATCCGTTCCAGTCGAGAGACATGACTTCTATCGCTTCTGCTTAAGGTTCTCGTAAGGAGCTACATAGCGAGGTAGTTTCTTGTTGTCGCTCATTGTGAAGAGGTCGATCTGCAGTTCCGGGACTTTTATTGAAAATAAAGGAGAATGAGTCTGCGTACAGGGACCATTCTGTCTCTATCGGCTTTCGCCTGGATAGAGCATCGGCCGTCACATGGCGGAACCCTTAAAGGAGAACTGCTTGATAAATGCCTTCATCTCTTCCTTGCCAGGCGGAGGATGGCTAACATCACGTAGTTGATGTGAGGTGAACTCGAGCCTTGTCGATTAGACATATTACTATCACCTCGTTGTTGAGAGCCAA
>NC_090753.1:39235805-39240805 GCF_036898095.1 Palaemon carinicauda | reverse complement strand
ACATTACTTTTGGTAATCCTTTAGAATGTCGTTAAATTTGGAGAAATTTATGAACGATATAAAAGGAGAAATTTTGAATTTACGTTATGCCAAGAAACAGGAATTATTGTCTGTAGCCCAGAGATGTGATCTTGAGGTCGATCCAAAATATGTGAAAGCTGTCATTATTGATAAAATCATGCAATTCTTCATAGATGAGGGAATCTTCGAAGAGGATGAGAACATCGATGAGTTGCGCTCCCTTACTGGAGCATATGCCACCCCTGGAATAGATCTGAAAATAGAACAGTTGCGTCTTCAATTACAATTGCAAAAAAAAAAAACAAAAAAAAAACAGAAAATGGCTGCACTAGAACTTCAAAAGCAACAGCAACTATTGGCATTAGAGTATGAACACAAGTGTAAATTGGCTGAACTAGAGATACAAAAAGAACAGAAGTCAGCAAATATACAGATTAAGCTGAAAACTGATGGAGAGATACCCAGTAAGTTCGACATACTCAAAGCTAAAAAGCTGCTTCCTGATTTTGATGAAAAGGACCCAGAGGTATTCTTTACAACGTTCGAAGACACTGCTAAAACCTTGAAGTGGCCTCAGGAGCAATGGGTAATGGTTGTCAGAAATCAGTTCAAAGGCAAGGCAGCATATGTAATCTCTCAGATGGTTGAAGTAAAGGAGTATGATGTGATTAAAAAGGCATTTTTGGATGCTTATGCTATCACAGCTGAAGGTTATCGGCAACAGTTCCGGCACTTTTACAAAAGGCCGTCACAAACTTTTGTTGAATTTTGCAATGACAAAGTTAGGCAATTTACAAAATGGTTGCAAAAGACAGGTGTTTCAGATTTTGAATCCTTAAAAAATCTTATCCTAATGGAAGAGTTTATTAGGAAATTGCCAAGTAACATTGCTACTTTCATTCTTGAAAAGGGAGAAACCAACTTGTTGAAAGCAGCCAGTTTAGCTGATGATTACTACTTGATTCATAAAACATTTAAACCATTTAATGAGTACTTTTTCTCAATCAACCACAGCATATTGTTCCTATTGTAAGAAGGAAGGGCATCACATAGAGAACTGTCCTAATCCTTCGTGCAAGAAGTCTGATGTTGGAAAGAGTTCTCCGAACCCTAATAGGAAGGATAATAAGAAAACTTTTCATGTTGCTGCTCAAGAACTTGATGGGGACGTCTTCAAACCTTTTACTTGTAAAGGTACCGTGAATGGTATTCCAGTTACTTGGTTACGAGATACAGGATCCTCCCAAAGTGTGGTAGCTCTGTCTTTACAGGACTTCAAACTGAGACATGAGTATGTTACTGTTTCAGACCTCAGTACCACCAAATCCATGCCTTTGGCAGAGGTGAATTTACAGTGTCCTTACTATCAAGGTAATGTTTTGATTGCAGTTTCACGAGATCCTTTGCCTTGTTCATCTATCCAGCTTTTAATTGGTAATGATCTTACAGGGGCCATTGTTAATCCAGTAGTATCTGATCCTGATATTCTTATAGAAAATGAATCAAATAAATTAAATAATGCTGTTATTCAAATTACATCAATTAAACCAATTGTTATAGATAATGGAAATAGAGTAGAGAAGACATTAGACCTTATAAATATGACCAAATCAAACTTCAAGGACTTGCAAAATAAAGATCCTGTCCTTAAGGATCTTTGGAAGAAAGTTGCAGAGCCAGATGATCATCCCAAAACTCCTTACTTTTATCTTGATAATGATTTGCTTTTTCGACATTTTAGGTCCTCCAAAGCACCAGCAACCACAACATGGTTTGACTGTCATCAACTGGTTCTACCACTCTCTCTAGTTCCAGCTCTTCTTGAATTAGCCCACTCTTATGTGAACCACTTTGGGGTCAACAAGACTCACTCTACCTTAGCTGAAGACTTCTTCTGGCCTGGGATGAAGAAGGACATTCAACAATATATCAAAGCATGTCATCATTGCCAGACTACTGGCAAACCCAATGAGAGACTTCCACCAGCCCCATCTTCAGCCCATATCCGTACCAAAGTTTCCCTTTGAGAGGATTATCATAGACTGTGTTGGCCCAATGCCTAGGACTAAGCAAGGTAATGAGTATTTACTTACTGTTCTTTGCCCAACAACGAGATATCCCATAGCAGTGCCAATAAAGAATATAAATGCTAAAACTATAATTGATCAACTTGTCAAAATTTTCACAACCTATGGATTTCCAAAGACATTGCAATGTGATAGAGGCACAAACTTCACTAGTAAGCTTTTTCAACAAGCTATGAGAGAATTCAATATTCATAACATATATACTTCTGCTTATCATCCCCGAAGTAACGGTGCTCTAGAAAGAGTTCACCAAACTATTAAAAACCTTCTTCGGAAGTACATGCAGGAAACTTCGGAACAGTGGGATAGAGATATAGATCTTCTGATGTATATTATAAGAAGTGTACCACAAGAGTCCACTGGAGTGTCCCCTTTCGAATTAATGTTCGGAAGAAAGCCCCGAACCACTCTCAGTATGGTGAAGGAAAATCTAATTCATAACAAGGAAGAAGAGATTACAAACATTTTGTCATATCTACAGCAGCTAAAGGATAAAATTGTATCACTTCATGTATTTGCTAATACTAATCTTTTGCATTCCCAGGAGAAGATGTCCCGCTTGTATGATAAAAAGGCAAAGCTTCGTGTATTTCAGCCAGAAGATGAGGTGCTTGTATATCATCCCATACCCGGTTCCCCCTTACGTGAAAAATTTATGGGACCTTACAAAGTGCTTCAAAGAATTTCTAAAGTAAACTATGTTCTCTCTACTCCTGTTCGTAGACGATCAAAGCAACTAGTGCATGTGAATTTGTTGAAGGCATATCAAGCACCTACTCAAATGGTAAGTCATCTCTCAATTTCTCCTGAGGCGAAAATACTACCACTGGAGGAATCTTCCTCAGAATTGCTCCTGGATCTCCCTGAAGATGATCAACTAATCAACTGGAAAGACAACACCAACAGTCAAATTCTAAAATCCTTGCCCAGTTATTTTACGGGAATACCATCTTCTCAGAGAAAATTACTATCACAATTGCTCTCCAGGTTTCATGATGTATGTTCTGACAGTTTGCAGAGAAGTCAAACCATTCAACATGACATCGTCATCGAGTCAGTTGTTACTCCCATACGCCAGACATACTACCGTATGGTAGGCAAGAAGTTGGACTCGTTGAAACAAGAGGTACAGTATTTACTAGATAATGACCTTGCAGAACCAAGCACTTCACCATGGGCTTCACCCTGTCTCCTAGTACCTAAACCTAATAATCAACTAAGACTCTGTACTGATTATCGTAAGTTAAATAAGGTAACTGTAAAAGATTCATTCCCATTACCTAGAATCAATGATATCCTTGATAGCATTGGTAATAAGAAAATTCTAACACGGATAGACTTAATGAAAGGCTATTACCAAGTACCTCTAACTCAATCAGCTAAAGAAATCTCATCATTTATAGCTCCATTTGGGTTATTCTCTTATAAGGTCATGCCATTTGGTTTAACTAATGCTCCTGCCACCTTTCAAAGGATGATGTCAGAGGTAATAAGAAATATGAACGACACATACGTATATCTGGATGACGTGGTGGTAGCTAGTGACGACTGGGACGAACACCTACAGACCCTTGAAGAACTCTTCCATCGCTTCAGATCTTCAAGGTTAACGGTTAATTTGGCCAAGAGTGCTTTTGGGAGAGCTAAGGTAACTTATCTGGGGCATACCTTCGGAGGTGGAAGTATAATGCCCAAAGACGTCAACATTGCAAGTATACTTGATTATCCAATTCCAACAAACAAGAAAGAGTTAAAATCATTTCTAGGAATGAATTCATACTATTCTCGCTTTATTAAGAATTACTCTGAAATCACTGCGTCTTTATATAATTTAACATCTCCAAAGATCTCTTTTTATTGGGAAGAAAAGCATCAACAGCTCTTTAATAATTTGAGAAGAGTATTTATATCTAAACCCCTTCTTAAAGCCCCAAATTTCAATCAAGATTTTTTACTCCAGGTAGATGCAAGCAATTCGGGATACGGTGCAGTACTACTACAGATGTCATCAGCTTACAAGTCTGGAGATGAGCCGCCACTGGACTACTTGTTTCCAGTATCTTATTTCTCAGGCTCATTCAAAGGTTCACAAATTAGATGGGCAACCATAGAAAAGGAGCTTTTTGCCATCATAGCTGCTCTTCGTCCCTTTGCTCCATATTTAGAATGCAACCACAAGGTCATTGTCTATACATATCATCGACCTTTAACCTTCCTGGATAGATCACGACTACTGAACGACAAATTGTTACGTTGGTCGTACTATCTCACAAGATATAATCTTGAGCTCCGAGCGATCCTAGGACATCAAAACAAAATTGCCGACGCATTATCCAGACTTCCTGATATTTCTCATCCCAGCCATCCTAAGTAGGATGCTCTTTGGGGGGAGGATCTATGACGGAACGTCATAATTATTAGAAAAAACTGTAAAAATTATTAATGTAAATATGATATTATCGGGTGTTTAATGTTCAACGCCATCTATTATCAGTTATGTTAACTATTCTACATTATCCTTGGTTTCTTTTCCTTAACTTAGTCATACAGATATTTGCATTTATTAGCCTTCCTTGCACTTGTAATTTGTGTTTTTCTTTAGAGAACTACTCAGTGCAGTGTTGAAAACATCTCTTTCTTTTATTTATTATAATTGTTTTCGTGTTTTGTGATATTACGTGTGAAAGTAATTATATTGGAATTTAAGTTTATTTATTTAAGTATTAAATTACGGATAGTCTTTAGTGTTTAATTAAGATCCTGCTGGATTGGAGAGGTAATTAAAAGAGGTAATTAAAAGTGGTTAAAACAACAAGTGAAGCAGACAAAAAGAATAATATTTTTGTTGGTGGTGGTATTTTAAATTTATGAGGGATAACTTGAGTGATTACA
>NC_090753.1:39225805-39230805 GCF_036898095.1 Palaemon carinicauda | reverse complement strand
ATCTCATCTTCCATTGCATAATCCGTTCTCATCATTTCTGTCTTTCTTCTATTTATTTTGAGACTAACCTTATTTGATATTTCATGCATTCTAGTAAGCAGCTTTGTAATTCCTGTGGCGTTTTGCTAATTAGAACAGCATCACCAGCATACTCTAAATCCGCTAATTTCCTGTTACCAATCCAGTCCAATACTTCTCTGCCATCCCAAACTATTCATTGCATTACAAAATCCATGAGTAGGATAAACAATATAGGTGACCCACACATTTCCTTTGAGTACTCCACTGTTCACAGGAAATTCATCAGATAGAATTCCATAACCATTAACTTTGCACTTGCTATGCTCATGAACAGGCTTAATCAAATTCACATAT
Source organism: Palaemon carinicauda (assembly GCF_036898095.1). Taxonomy (NCBI): domain Eukaryota; kingdom Metazoa; phylum Arthropoda; class Malacostraca; order Decapoda; family Palaemonidae; genus Palaemon; species Palaemon carinicauda. The sequence continues at coordinate 39,230,430 of NC_090753.1, read as the reverse complement.
TGAAGAGGAACTCCATAATAACATAGGACTCTCCACAAAATTGGATGCTATTTCCATTACCTGGTTAATTTACATTCGTATGGTCAGTTTTTGAACACCCACTTCTAAAGCCAGCCTCCTCTCTTGGTTGATTAATGTGTAGCTTTTTTTTTAATGCTGCCTAATATAATCTTTGTAAATATGATATGTATTAGAGAGAGTAAACTTTTTGGCGGTATTTTTTCACATTTGTTTTATCTCCCTACTTGTTAAATAATATAATGATAAAGTTTTTCCAAGCTGTAGGTATAGAGCACTCTTTCACACATTCGATGTAGAGTTCATCCAGTTTTTACTACTATGAACTCTACTCGGTCAATTATTAAACCAATTGCTAGGCTATCTTCGCCTGCTGCTATGCGTCTTTTCGTACCTTTTAATGCTTTCTTTACTTCTCCTACTGTTATGTTTGGTACCGTCTCAGGTATTCTATTATTTCTATTGTTGTTGTTATTTCTTACATCACTATTATATAGCACTGTTTAGACATCAACTGGTATTTTTATCATCCCTATATTGTGAATAATATTTTCATTTTCATCCTTTAAAACAAACATCTGTTGGCCCCTTTTTCCAAGTCTTCTTTTTATTAATTTGGTGTTTCTTCCCTTCTTCCTTCCTTTAGTGTTTCTCAACTTTGGTCTGATTATATTTACGAGTAACTTTGTTTTTTTGGGGGGTATTTTTATTGTTTTAGATAGTCTCTGCTAACTCTTGTCTATCTCTCTAGGATTTTACCCTCATTTACAATTTTTTTTTCTTTATCATGTTTTTGGTCTTTTCTGATAGTTTTCCTTGATCTTGTTTACGAACTCATGTACTAATTCCTAAATAAAAATTTTTAAATAATTATTCATTTCTTCTTTATTTTCTTCAATTTCGTCATATAGCAGATAGTACCAATTTTGTATTGCTAAACTAATTTCTTCAGATTTTTTCGTATTACAGGAATGTTCATTTTATTTCTTAAATTTATTTTTCTTAATCTTTACTTAGATCTAAAAAAAAAATTCTTCTCACCCTTCTATGATCGCATAGCTTTAACTTTTTCAACACTTTTACATCTTTAACTAAATGGCCTTTTCTCTGAATATAAACTCTATCTAATTTTTTCGTTTCTCCATTTCTACATTCCATGTTCCTTTTCATAGAAGAAGGTGTTCATGATTCCAAGATTGTTTCCTTAAGCAAATTCTACAATCATGTCTCTGTTATTCCTTATGCCTACTACAAATTACCTACTGCTGATTGCCATCTCTTTTTTTCACTGCCTTCAGCATAGAAATCACCCAAACCAAAGGAAAATTTAGTCATGTTATATATATATATATATATATATATATATATATATATATATATATATATATATATATATATATATATATATATATATATATATATATATATATATATATATATAGATAGATAGATAGATAGATATCTGCAAATCTTCAATTTATACTTATTTATTTTGATAATTAACTCAACAATTCTATCACTTGTACTATATAATTCTTCCATGATACCTGCAAGTTTTGTATTATCAGAAAACATACTTAACTTTGTTCCTTTCATGTCCTCTGAAGCAAAAAATATGGCCCTCTTTTGATTCTACAAAAGATGCCCCAGTTCCTCTAATTTCATTCATTCCTAATAATATATAATTTGTTTATTTCAGTTCTTCTAGCTATATCTCCTACCTTAGACAAGGTTCCGATGTTGCATGGTGTAAGGTTCATTTTCCAAAGATGGCCTGTTCTAGTCCATAGATATCTTAGCACCTCCTGCGGTGGAATGTAGTTGCCCGCCACCTTGGACAGTTGTTCCACTGCCACCTGGGAATTAAGGTGAAGATGAGGTTTAGCTATACATGTCTGGGTATTGAACAGTTTTCATCACCACGCTAGCCACTGTGGATTGGTTATGGTGATGTTTATCTGATAGGTCAAAGAAAGCCTACCTAGTATGGGTGGCCATGATTAGTATAACTTTGCTGATTATTGTGATGAACAAACCTTTTCCCCTCCAAAAAGGATATATACATACATATATATATATATATATATATATATATATATATATATATATATATATATATATATATGTGTGTATGTGTATATATATATATATATATATATATATATATATATATATATATATATATATACATATTCATATATATATATATATATATATATATACAATATATATATATATATATATATATATATATATATATATATATATATATATATATATATATACATATACATATATATATATATATATATATATATATATATATATATATATATATATATATATATATATATATATATATATATATATATTAAAAACCTAATACTTATTTACCCGACAGACGCGTTAAACATTATGATTTTCTGAAAATATTTATGAATATAATTATCTGGATAAGTAGATGTGTCTGGAAATGGAGAGACAGATTCACTGGTAAAGAGTGCTGCAGCAGAGTTGCTAAGAAGAAGGTATCCTATTCTCTGTAATGTTTTTTTTTTTTTTTCCACCAACAATTAAGAATTCTATTTATAATAACTGGCAACAGCATAGGGATACTTTAACCGAAAATAAGATGAGAGAAATTGCGATTGTTATATCCCCTTGAAGGTATAATGGGATGCCCTGAAAATGGGAGACTACTCTTTGCCGTCTCCTCATTGGTCACAATCGGATGACACACGTGTTTCTGAAAGCTGGCCAGCACCAATCATATTGCGAAGACTTTTTGATACCCTTGACAGTGAGGCATTTGTTGACTGAATGCCCCATGTATAGCACAGAAAGAAATAGATATCTGTTTGAGGCTTGGGGTGAGGATGGCAGGTTCATCCTTACCAAGACCCTTGAACATGTGTCGTGCAATGCTAGTGGCATTTTTAAATTTATATCAGACGCAGGTCTTCTTAATGCTATTCAACTTTTATATTAAATTTACTTTCCTAGTTTTAATTGAAAATTATTTTAGTCTTTATTTACAATAAACGATATCGGCGTTAATGCCCTTCGATGTTAGGATGCCAGAAAACTTCATATCACTCCTTCATTCCACTCAATTAATTCATTAACGGAAAAGATTAAGCAATAAAGTGAGTATTGATATAGCACCCATACGACTAATAATCTAGGAAAAGTAGGAAAAAGATTGTGGTGTTGATTGGAAACGTCCCTGCTTAGCGATTTGTCAGACTGGGGTTCTAGTTAAGCTTAAGCTCGGTAGTTTCTCATAGTGTCTGCAACCTCACCCTCCTTGTCAGCTTATGATGCGGTATTTGCAGGTGCCTATAGCTCTACCTGCAGAGTCACTACCTTGCTCTTCTTGGCCCTAGCTCGGGTGGTGAGGGGGCTTGGGCGCTAATCCTATGAATATATAGTCAGTCTCCATACTATGGTATAGTCCTGATAACTCGAGCATTGTCACTCTCCTTTTTCTCTACCATTTATGAGTGACATTTAAAACCATCAATTGTACATCTTTTAACAAATCGAATAAATGATCGACCTAAAGATTTAAGGGAAAAGAAAGTCAGGTGGATAATCAAGTAAGGTATAAAAATTATAAACCCATGTATGAACAAATGCCGAAAAAAAATCACATGCAAAGATCCAGTACCATACAGTACATTAGGAAGGACTTTGATTACTGATACAAAACTTTTACAGTAAATATAAGTAAGCTATACTATCATATAATGTCAGAACATCTTTTGTAATCTTTTTTTTTTTTTTTAGATGTGACAGATTTTAGGAATTTGAAAGATATAAATTATCTGCTTAGCTAACTTCCTTAGATCTCTCTCTCTCTCTCTCTCTCTCTCTCTCTCTCTCTCTCTCTCTCTCTCTCTCTCTCTACTGCATAGAAAAATTTTACCAAATGGAACTTCACATCCTAAGTAGTTCATCAAAGAAATATCCAATGCAATAAGAATCGGAACCAGGAAACATTATTCAATGGGTCCATAGTCTTCAGTTCATGAAATTACCGACCACAAAATGTTAAGTCGAAAAGTAGATAAACTAGTTAGAAAGGCCAGGAAAGTGTGGTATCAGCTAGTAAAGAAAACTCAAACGAGTTTTTTTTCCATAAGTAAACAGTAGAAAATGAATCAAAACAACATTAGCCCATAAAGAGATTCGAAGGGTAAACTTATAACAAATGATTCACTAGGGAAGAATTAACGACCCTCCCTGAACCAGCTATCAAATATAAAGGCGCCACAACCATGAAATATAATCACCTTTAAATTGGATGATGTAAAAAAGAAAATAAAAGTACTCAGTAAATCGAAAGCACCAGGTCCAGAAGATATTCAACCAAGAGAGATTAAAGAGCTAGAAAAAGAGATAACCCCACACTTTTACAGACAACGAAAGAAAGACACCACAAGGGTGGAAACTAGCCAATGTTCATCCAATCTACTAGAAGGGACCAAAAGAAGAAACTAGCAACTACAGACATGTGAGTCTAACTTCAGTAACTTGCTTAATTTTTTTTTTAATCAATTATAGTGAATTCAATAGTCCCAACATAAAAAGAAACCGTGTTTTTA
>NC_090753.1:39210805-39220805 GCF_036898095.1 Palaemon carinicauda | reverse complement strand
ACAAAACCTCAAGGCCAGAGGAAATTTCATGTTCGAAAGACAGACAATGTTACATAGGGGAAACGCAGACATGTTTATTCTGGTTCTTTTTAGTGCGAGGGAAGAGCGAAGATACAAGCATAATATATACAAAATGAATTATGTACGATCGTGTGACACACGGTTGGTACATGGCTCCCCCCCTAAAAATGACATACTGTACATGTTAAATAGGGCGCCCTGATCTAGAGAGGCGAACTGTAGGCGGGTCATCTGGCAGAAGATAAGCAGGTTTTAGACGATCAATGGAGACCCAGTCTTCTTTGCCACGAATGTTTAGTAGGAATGCTTTCGGACTGCGGCGGATCACAAGGAAAGGGCCCGTGTAAGGGGGCGTTAGCGGTGGCTTGCTAGTGTCGTTACGCAGGAAGACGTGCGTTGCAGAGTGCAAGTCTGTTGGTGTGTGATGCTTCGCTGGGGGCTTGTAAGTCTGGCGGCATGGAGTATATTTTCCCACGTCGTGACGTATGCGCTGGAGATCGTCGGAGGAGGTTGTAGAAGGAAAAAAATTCGGCAGGGACGACCAACGGGTCGCCATACATCATTTCAGCTGCCGAGACGTCGAGGGCGTCTTTAGGAGTGGTCCTTAGTCCCAGGAGGACCCAGGGAAGCTGAATAAACCAGTTGCAATCCTTGCAGCGGGACATCAAAGCTGCTTTGAGGGTGCGATGAAAACGTTCAACCACTCCATTGGCAGCGGGGTTGTAGGCCATTATCTGATGTAGGGTGATGCCCAGGAGATTCGCTAATGATGTCCACAATTGAGAGGTGAAAGTGGTTCCCCTGTCAGAAGTAATATGCTCAGGGATACCAAATCTTGCAATCCATCCAGAGAGTAAGGCAGATGTACATGAGGCGGACATTGCAGTTTACATGGGAATGGCTTCAGGCCAACGAGTGGAGCGGTCGATGACGGTAAACAGGTAACGATGTCCTTGTGATGTGGGTAGGGGGCCTACAAACGTCGACATGAATGTGTGCGAAACGACGCTGAAGTTGAGGAAAGGTGCCCACTCCCGAATCTGTGTGTCGATGTACTTTGGAAGTTCGGCAAGAAGTATAGGCGCAGACCCAATACTTAGCATCCTTAGAAATGCCGTGCCAAATGAACTTTGCCTTCGGCAGCTGTGCAGTAGAACGGCAAGAGGGATGTGAAAGGCCGTGAATGAAATCAAACACCTGCCGGCGCATGGGAGCAGGAATCCAAGGTCGCTGTCCACCAGTACTGACGTCAGAGAGGAGGGTGGTGTTGGAGTCTTGAAGGGGAAAGTCTTCCCAACGGAGGGACGTGCAGGATGTCCTACATGCTTGATACTCTGGATCCTGTCATTGGGCTTCAGCCAGGGCGTTGTAATCCAATCCCAGTTGAACGTCAGCCAACGTGTTTCTTGACAGGGCATCGGCAACGGGATTCATTTTCCCAGGGACGTATTGAAGGGTGCAATTGTATTCAGCCACGGCGGAGAGATGTCGGCGTTGCCGGGCGGACCAGGCATCAGACTGTCGAGTAAATGCGTGCGCCAGAGGAATGTGGTCTGTGCGAATGACGAAGGGCGTACCTTCTAAGAAATGGCGAAAGTGACGGACAGCTAAGTGCACGGCCAGCAATTCTCGATCAAAAGTAGAATAACCCGATTCTGCCTTGGACAGTTTTCTGCTGAAGAAGGCCAACGGGCGGGGCGAGCCGTTGACCACCTGCTCAAGTACTGCACCAATAGCGACGTCGCTGGCATCGGTGGAGAGAAGGAGAGGGGCATGTGGGATAGGAAAAGTGAGAGCCGCTGCAGTTGATAGGGCCTTCTTGCCATTGCAGAATGCTGCTTCTTGAAGGGGACCCCACTTCAGGTCCTTTGGCTTGCCCTTAGGGGAGGCATAGAGGGGAGCAAGAGTGGCGGCAATGGCTGGCAGAAAACGGTGATAATAGTTAATCATGCCCAAGAATTTCTGCAGAGCTTTGACGGTCGAGGGCGCGGAGAAGTTCTGAACGGCTGCTACCTTCTCAGGGAGGGGATGGACTCCTTCAGGAGTGATGCGCTGCCCTAAGAACGACACTTCGTTGGCGCCAAAGGTACACTTGTCGTACCGGACTACAAGGCCGTTTTGTTGCAGGCGGTCGAGCACGATGCGCAGGTGACGGAGGTGTTCTTCTTTTGAGGAAGAGAACACAAGTATGTCGTCCACATAACATACACAGAAAGGGAGGTCCCCTAAGATGCCATCCATGAGACGTTGAAACATGGCCCCAGCATTACGAAGGCCAAAACAGGAGTAATTGAAGGTGTATGTATCAAACGCAGTGGTGATGGCAGTCTTGGGGATGTCTTCTGGGTTCATAGGCACCTGATAATACCCCTTCAGGAGGTCGAGCGTAGAGAAAACCTTCGCTTTGTGCAGGTAGGAGGTCACGTGGGCAATGTTTGGGAGGGGGTAGTGATCCGGTTCTGTTTACTTGTTCAGGCGCCTGTAATCCACGCACGGACGGAGGGAGCCGTCTTTCTTCAGAACAATGTGTAAGGGTGACGACCATGGGCTGGAGGCATTTTGGCAAAGGCCCATTTCCTCCATTTCGGCGAACGTCTGTTTGGCGGCTGCCAATCGTTCCGGTGCCAGACGTCTGAATTTTGCGAAGACTGGGTGTACCGTTGTCTTGATATGGTGATAAATACCGTGCTTGGCAGGAACCATGGGCGTTTGGCTTAGTTCTGGACGGAAAACTTCCGGGTATGACGTGAGGAGGTGAGCGTAGGTATCCGTGGGTGTGCTAATGTGAAGAGCGAGGTTAGAGGGGGCGGGTTGAAGAGGTGTCGACAAGTACGAGTCTGAGTTGACCAAACGTCGGTGGGCGACATCGACCAGAAGGTGGAAATGAGGAAATCCGCGCCGAGGATTGGCAAGGTGACGTCAGCAACAAGAAACTTCCAATTGAATTTACCGTTTCCGAACGATAATGGGAGGTTCTCGTAACCGTAAGTGGGTATCGCAGATCCGTTGGCTGCTACCAAGCAGACGTCGGCAGATGTAGACAGACTACGTCGTGTCTTGAAGAGTTTCCTAGGCAAAAGAGAACGACAAGCACTCGTGTCTACCAAAAATCGCACGCCCATTCCTGCATCATGTAAAAAGAAAATAATAGAAACATGGGAGGCCACCGCCACGAGCGATGGCCTACTTACACTCTTTTTGGCCACTGATAATCCTCGGCACATTGCTTCGCGGTTGCCCCGAATCTGAAGTAGTAGTAGCAAAACTGCGGCGGATGGGAGGTAGTAAGTGGCTGTAGAAGTCGTTTGTTGGGGCGCGAGCGATTGGTGGGTGGTGGGCGGCTTTGTTGCGGCTTCGGTACATCACGGGGTAGGCGTATATGTCCTACGGCATTCATGTCAGCTTCGGTTGACGTTGAATAGGCATCCTCTTCGTCAGGGGTGGAGGCGTTGATGGAGGTCTTGAAGTGACTGTCCATAAGGGTATCAGCTTTGGTCATCAAGTCCCTTATGGGTAAACTATCGACATCGGGTATGGCAGCGCGTATAGGTCCGGGTAAACGGCGTATCCAAAGGGCACGAAGTAGGTTCACCTCACAAGGAGAGCCGTCTGCGGCAGGTTGGAGGCGAGCGATACTGGTCATTTCCCTGAGGACAAGCGAAGCCCTTTGGTCCCTCAACGGTTGTTGCGAGAGCTGAAAAAGCTTTGCTATACGGGCGGCTGGCGAGGGCAAGTACTGCTGCAGAAGGTATGTTTTGTGGGCGTCATATGCTATTAGGGTGTCTCCTTGTTCACAAAGCCAGTCGGATATTTCCGGGAAGGTGTCCTCGGGTATCGCCGCGAGAACATAATCTGCTTTGGTGGTTGAGCGAGTCACGGTCTTGATGCGAAACTGGACTTCTGCGTGCTGAAACCAAGCAAACGCCTCTCCGCTAGCGAACGATGAAAGTTTCAATAGGGCGGCCGCAGCGCCAACTTCTGCGGAGTCCGCCATAGTACCAACGATGGAGGGGCGAGGGGGGTGGGGGTGGAAGGCGGTGGGACCGAGTCGACTTCCGGGGTCACTAATATGACAGGCTGAGAGAAGGTTGTGAACTCAAAGACAGTATGAAAGCAACTGAGTTAATTTATTATAGAACACTCTCCTTTATATACAAAACCTCAAGGCAACAGGAAATTTCATGTTCGAAAGACAGACAATGTTACATAGGGGAAACGCAGACATGTTTATTCTGGTTCTTTTTAGTGCGAAGATAGAGCGAAGATACAAGCATAATATATACAAAATTAATTATGTACGATCGTGTGACAGACGGCTGGTACATGTGTGTTTACACTTAGGTATTTTTATCGGTTATCTTCAGAATTACTATTTTTCAGGAGAGCGAAAGAGAGAGAGTCAATTTCTCTCTCTCTCTCTCTCTCTCTCTCTCTCTCTCTCTCTCTCTCTCTCTCTCTCTCTCTCTCTCTCTCTCTCTCTCTCTCTCTCTCTCTCCTAAACGAGAAAGAACAAACTCCTCAAAAGAATGTCGTCGAGAAAATTAATGGGAAATAAGTCCCCTCTTTTATCCATTCCTTAAATAAAGGTCTTAAAAGAGAAGAGAAAAATATAAGCCTAAACGCCTGCATTGAAGTAGGAAGTAAATAAAGCTAAATAGAAAAATGTTTCTCTCACTGGCGCAGGTCAGAAATCTCTGATTATTATTATTATTATTATTATTATTATTATTATTATTATTATTATTACAAGTAGTAGTAGTAGTAGTAGTAGTAGTAGTAGTGGTGGTAAAATTAGTAGAAGTAGTAATAGTAGCAGCAGTAGTAGTAGTAGTAGTAGTAGTAGTAGTAGTATAGCGAATAATTTATACTATATCAGAATAAAAGTTTAAAGAACATATCTGAAGAGTCATTTCCATAAAAAAACTAAATAAAATGAAAGCACCAACATCAACCATATCGACAGAGATCATGACCAATCAACATTAACATCAACATGAGAGCTTTTTTGGGGACGCTCAAATTTGGGCATAATACAATTGCCTTTTATTCGTTAATTCCAACTCGGTGAAGAAAAATTGCAGTCAGTGAACATCATGCAAATCCCTCTGGTTTCTGGCTACTGCATTTCTAGCTTTTTACTCTATCTAATTTTTTTTTTTTTTACCTTATATCTCCTTGTTATTCGTCTTCTTTTAACCATTATTTTCTTTCCTCCTGTAGCAACACCAACTTTTTCCTAACAATTTACCCTTTAAAGTAAAGTGGGAGACTACTCAATGTCGTCTCCGCATTGGTCACACTCGGCTGACACAGTTTTTGCTGGGTGGCCAACATTAAGCATATTGCGACGACTGTTTGGTACCATTGAAAGTGAGGCCTCTGTTGACCGAATGCCTAACATATACAGTAATAGTGAAAGAAATGGATATCTATTTGAGGCTCGAAGTGAGGGTGGCAATTCATCCTTTCCAAGATTTTTAGACATGACGTGTGTTACCATGTTAGTGGTATTTTTCGCTTTTTTTTTTTCAGAAGCAGGTCTTCTGAAAGGTATTTAACTTTTTAAATGGCATCTTTGCTTCTATGATTTTGATTTAATATTTTTTTTTATTACTTACAATAAACGATATCGGCGTCAGTGACCTTAAATGTCAGGATGCCAGAAAACCACAAATCAATTATCACTTATTATTGTTACAGTTTGCTGAATTATTTTTGCATTTCGGAAGCATCCCTTCCTGGCGCTTGCCAGACTGAGGTTCGAGTTCAGTCCAAACCCGATAGTTTCTTTTAGTGTCTGTAACCCCATCAATTTTGTGAGTTAAGGATAGCGGGTTTGGGGGAACTTACACGTGTACCTGCTGATTATTATTATTATTATTATTATTATTATTATTATTACCAGCTAAGCTACAACTCTAGTTGGAAAAGCAAGATGCTATAAGTCCAAGGGCTCCAACAGGAAAAATAGCCCAGTGAGGAAAGGAAACATATGAATGGTATAAATATTGAAAATCAGAATAAAATATTTTAAAAACATTAACAATATTAAAACAGATATTTAATATATAAACTATAAATGGACTTAGTAATCCTGTTCAACATAAAAACATTTGCTGCAACTCTCAAAATTTAACATTTTACTGATTCAACTACCCAATTAGACAGGTCATTCCACAACTTGGTCACATCTGGAATAAAACTTCTGGAGTGCTGTGTAGTATTGAGCCTTAAGATGGAGAAAGCCTGGCTATTAAACTTAACTGCACAGCTAGTATTACGAACGGGATGGAACTGTCAGGGAAGATCTGAATGTAAAGGACGATCAGAATTATAAAAGATCTTATACAACATGCAAAATGAACTAATTGAACGACCGTGCCAGAGATTAATATCTAGATCAGGAATAAGAAATTGAATAGACAATAAGTTTCTGTCCAACCAATTAAGATGAGAATCAGCAGCTGAAGACCAGACATGAGAACAATACTCAAAACAAGGTAGAATGAAAGAATTAAAACACTTCTACTGAATAAATTGATCACCGAAAATCTGTAAAGACTTTCTCATTAAGCCAGTTTTTTTGTGCAATTGAAGAAGACACAGACCTAATGTTGTGTTTCTCAGAAGTAAATTTATTGTCAAGAATTACACCTAAACTTTTAAAAGAGTCATGCAAAGTTAAAGAAACATTATCAATGCTGAGATCTGGATGTTCAGGAGCCACTGTCCTTATCTGGCCCTCCCTGGTCCAAGCTTGACGAAGAGCGGGCTTGGGAGCAGATCTTATGTATATACGGTCAGTCTGTCATTTTTTTTATCCGCCTTTAAATCCTTAAACCCAAATTCAATGGCAAGTTGTCCTTTTTTTTTTTTCATCTCTGATCACGAGACAATCTTCTTTACTAAACATCTGTTCGATTGTCTTCTTCTTTCTTCTATCTTTCATTCTATGTTCTGCCCTTAATACTGTAATGGAAAACTACAAAGATTCAGAACTGCAATGTTGTTGTTTATGAGGCATAAATTCCTTTGCTTCAGTTTTGATACGCTACTGAATCACTGAGCAGAACCAGTGCCATCATTCCAAAGTTTCAAGAAACTAATCATCTCAAGTGCCTATGAAATTATTCTTACATGGGGAGGTTATGTGTTTGTTTTTGTGTTTGCGGAATGGCTTTATGTTTGATTTTGTGTGTTTATGGAAAGGTTATGTATTTTCTTCTCTGTTTGCCGGTGTTTGCTGTCATGAATATCCGTTGCGAATTTAAAAAAGTATTGAATATTTCACTAAATAACTAATAATCATTCATATTTAATTGGAAAGCATACGTGTTTGTTTCTATGTTTGTTTGTGTGTGTTTGCTGGTCGTATATTTCCGGTATCCGTTGTACTCATCAGGAAATATATCAATAAATAAATATTTACTTTTTAGACCATTCTCAATTTTCTATTGGCTTTTGAATTGGAGTAATTACGATAAATAAGGAAAAAATGAAAAATAAAAACCTCACTTAGATTAAAAATTCCATATTCAAGGAAAATGGTGCCTTAATTGATGAAGTGTTACCGACTATATAGAAAGAGAATAATATCCCATACGGAGGACAAAAGCGTTAAGTGAAACTCCTAGGGCCGGACGCGAAATTTTTTTTCCCAAACAATTCTGCAGATTGGGGCGGGGTTTCGTGCGCAGAAAACAGATTATAAGGTAACTCCTTTATTACGGCTGCGTTAAGATTTGATGGGTAACTAGCTCATTAAAGTTATGATCAGTAACTGCGTTCATAAAGAGCTGAAATGTTTATAGATAGCTTAATAATAATAATAATAATAATAATAATAATAATAATAATAATAACGATGATGATGATGATTTTTACACACACACACACACACACACGCATATATATATATATATATATATATATATATATATATATATATATATATATATATATATACATATATATATATATATATATATATATATATAAAAATATGAATATAGATACATTTATATATATATATATATATATATATATATATGCATATATATATATATATATATATATATACATATATATATATATATATATATATATATATATATATATATATATATATATATATATTTACACACGCACACACACACACATATATATATATATATATATATATATATATATATATATATATATATATATATATATATATAACATGATTTGCTTATGAAAACTAAATGTTACTGAAATAACTTAATTTTCAGAACTTTCTTATCAGTTACCAGTTTCATAGTTCGATTCATGCAAGTAGCCTACAACTTTCCACAACAAATCATCATCATTACTTTTATATCTATCCTTCATTGTTGCACCTGTTTAAGCATGTTGAAGAATAAGGGTTTTAAAAGTGTGTCAATTTTACGTGTTGATTTCTTACTCTACCGCTAGAGTTATTGGGTTCTTTGACTGGCTAGACAGTAATACATTGGATCTCTATATCTTGTTACGGCTAATTTTTCCTTTGCCTACAAATTCAACGAATAGTCTGGTCTATTCTTTCCACATTCTCATCTGTCCTTACACACCTTTCAACACTGAGATTACCAAACAATTCTTCTTCGTTCAAGGGTTTAACTACTGTCCAGTGGCTACTTTGCTCTTCATATGGATTGAGACACTCTAGCTATGGTAAGCAGCTCTTCTAGAAGGACACTCCGAAATGAAACCCTTGTTTTCTAGTCTTGGGATAGTGCCATAACCTCTGTAACATTGTCTTAGACAGTCTTGTGGTAGAGTTCTCTTGCTTAAGGCTACAATCGTGCACACTATTCTATAGTTTATATATGGAAGATTAATTTCAATGTTGATACTGTTTTGTAATTTTTTTATTCTTAATTTTTCATTACTTGTCTTGTAGTTTATCTATTTAATTTCTTCACTTCACTATTTTTCTTTGTTGGAACAATTGGTTTTTAGCATCGTGCTTTCGTAGCTAGGGTTTTAGCTTAGTTATTAATAATAATAATAATAATAATAATAATAAAAATAATAATAGTAATAATAACAATAATAATAATAACAATAATAATAATAATAATAATAAAAATATTGATAATAATAATAAAAATAATAATAATAATGAAAATAATGATAATAATAATAATAATAATAATAATAATAATAATAATATCAATATTAATAATAGTAATACTAATATTAATGTTAATGTTAATGTAAATATTAATATTCATAATGAATAATCAATGATGTCATCAGCTATGGGTGCGTCTATAAAACAATGTAATTTCAACTGATCAAGAGAAATGAAAACCTTTGAGAGGTACACAGGTGCATCTTTGGCTTTGCCTAATGCAAAGAAAAGAAAACTATGTTGGAAAAAGTGAACAGCAAGCAAGGTTTAGCCTTAGCCTGCTGCTGCAGTTATTCGTCGCTCATATATACTTGGGGTCAGGAGATGCCTTCATACAGGTCGCAAGGTTAAAGATACTTGCGACAGTGAATTGAAAAAACGTACCTCTTGGGCTGTATGATGGTTTTTTTTTTTAATAAAGTCTCGAATTACCTTGTAAATTCCCATATGGTATGATCCTTCAACGACTGTCTCGAATCTCCTATGGCTAGTCTCTATATTATTTTTGTCTTGGGAGATTGCATTCTAGCATGTGATAAATGCCCCACACACTTGGATCAAATCTTGGGGATGGGATACATCTTACCTTCAACAGTTATGTTCGTGTAACGGCTACGTCTATCACTGTATTTATGAGTTTCATTAACTTAGTTACCACTAAAACTGTTACATGTCAAGTTATGTGACTTTTCTTATGTCACTCTTTTAATGCACAATCATATACATGGCTAGATTTTTTGTTCTCTCTCTCTCTCTCTCTCTCTCTCTCTCTCTCTCTCTCTCTCTCTCTCTCTCTCTCTCTCTCTCTATATATATATATAT